>NC_047124.1:22416309-22716309 GCF_902500255.1 Thalassophryne amazonica
ACAAACCCTCTCCCCTGCTCGGCCCCAGATCATGTTATGCCTTGTTTGTGTGTGACAGCATTATTATTCTTGTTAGTCGCCCGGCAGTTTTTTGTTTTTTTTAACACCCACTCCTCTGTTGTTCTGAAGGGACAGGCGTCCTGCTCGCACCGCGGCCGCTTCCGTCCGCCGCTTATTAACAGTGGCTAAAGATATTCATCCATTTAGAGTTAAAAACATGTATCATGGTGTCCGAGCGAACTGCTGGGGCTCAAGTTGATTAATGGCAGAACCTAGCTGCCGGTTTTTCCTCTTGAGGAGCGACACGCACAGGCCCTGCATATTAACGAGTGGCTGCGCTTTCTATTAACTAGATAAAAAAGCCTCTCCTCTGCCTTTGCTCCAGGGGGCTCAGGGATGAGAAATTCTCCATTATTTATCATGTGGCATGTTTTTTTTCACCTTTCTCCCCCTTTTCTCTCTCTCTCTCTCTCTCTCTCTCTCTCTCTCTCTCTCTCTCTCTTTTTCATGTATTTCAACCTGGTGTCATCAGTAAACTTCTAAATGCCAAACGTGTCGGGAACATCACAGCTTATCGGCCTTACAGGAGACGCATTTTCCATGCAATTTTCATGCACATACTTATCGGAGACGCGAGGCATCATGTCGAATTAACGGCTCACAAACAACACGGTTGTTATTTCTCACTATATTGCGCTCGTAACGGCTCATATTTGTTTGTTGGCAGAGCAAAACTTGATTCCCATGTAAAGGGAATTATTTACACGTTATTTTATAGTGCTAATAATTTGTAGGACTGCATTTATAGCTCAGACCTCAAAGGGGCGGATTGTATGGAAATAACCAGGACTTGATTGGCTGCACGTCTACTATAGGGATTATTATTATACTTGTACATGTACATATTCAGTGCCACAATGAATGCAAAGTGTCATTTAATTTATGAGATTTTCACTTTCTTTTCTTTCAAAAAAAGAAATGTTTTATACACGCGACCACAACGGTTGAGAGAAAATCCAAAAAGTTCAGTTTTTGTTCAGGCGGTATTGCAAAAAAGTATGAAAGGGATTGATTGATTGATTGTTTGTTTTTTCTATCCCCAAATTTGGTCAGTCTAATCCAGTCAAGGAGAGGTGCAGTGTTTCACTTAATTTTGTGAGTTTTTTTCCTTTTAAAATTTTTTAAATTTTAAACAACAAAATTTTCTGAATATTATATTTAACAGATTTCATAAAAAAAAAACTTTCTCTGCAATTCTTTTAAAATTGAGGTCATATAATTTATGCCACTATGAGAGGTGCAGTTCAAGGTATTTTTTTATATGTAGTTCAAAAATTTTAAAGGATTTTTTTATACCCTCAACAGAAACAGGCCAGATAGTCATGCCAAAAAATTCCATCCTTCTATTGAAAAGTAGTTATTGTCCAGACAATCATGAAAATCTTAAGTTTTTTTTATTCAAATGTGGTTTATATAATATATGCCAGTAGATGAGGTGCAGCGTTTCATTTCATTTTAGAATTTTTTGTTTCTTTTTGCTTTTTTTTTCAAAAATTTCTGAATATTAAATTTGTCTGACTGATTGGACAAAAGCCTTTTTAAGCAATTTTGTTTTAAATTAGGTATGTGGAAAGTTTTATTATTATTTTATTTATTTATTTATTTTTACTTTGGAACATTTTATTCCCATAACAGACAGGGGTGGTATATAATAGCGCTAAATTAAAAATTCTCTGAATATTAAAATTTGCCCAATTAATTTTTCAACTTATTTTCAAGCATTTTTTTCTAATTACCCTTTATAATTTTACCACCAGTGGAGGCGGGAGTGCAAAATTTCTTTTAATTTTATTCTTGTTTTATATACTTTAAGTGTTCTTTACAACAATATCTCTGGACGGTATAAATGAAGTTATTAATAAAATCTAACAGATAAAAGCAGGTATCCAGTTGCGGATTTGGCCGGGTGGGGGGGAAGGAGATATTAAGCCCCACCTACTTTCCTGCTCGGTTTTCTTTGCTTTATACTGTTGATTTGTACTCACAGTAGAATTTGCAGAAAGAAAAACAAATCCAAACTTTTCTTGCCGTTGTGATTGCATCGCAGGCCGCAAGTTCACGTGAAGGAAGAGCCACTTAACATGGATGACGAAGACTGTCCGATGTCACTGGTAACGACAGCCAATCACAGTCCGGAGCTGGAAGACGAGCGGGAGCTGGAGGAAGGGAACTTATCAGAAGACCTGGAGTGACTAGAATACGGTTTTGGCCGAAGTGTCCCTCTGGCCAGCAGCACTGTTCCTCTCACACAGACTCGAAACCACTCCACCATCCAAACACACACACACACGGCTGACTGTCCTTCTCTCTCACCACTGGGACTATTTATTGCGCATGCATCCAGATGCGGACTGGTCCAAAGGGACTTTTTTTGGGAACCCCAAACATAACAGGCATGAGATGTCTGGTTTTGAAAAGAACTTTTTGAGACGTGTTTCCTAAGAGATGGCGTGGCCACAAACAGTACGAGGACGACGGACTCATGAACGGGAGGGGGAGAAAAAAAACCCATGAAACGAGCAAATCGCGTTCTGTTGAAAGCTAGCGGCTTCATGTACTGCCAAAAAAAAACAAAAAATCAAACAAAGATGTTTTATGTTTGTGAATAATCCCACCCACAGTAGTTGTTGACGTCCAGAGACGATTGCTGGTTCAATTCAAGTTGTTGCTCTCTTATCATTTGCACACAAGTAGTCTCAGAAATTTGTGTCACTGCCTGTATGTTGCTACTGTTAGAAAAAACAGTGTATTATTTTCAGCTTCTTTTGTTTTTCTTTTTGTTTTTGTTTGTTGTTTTTTTTATGTCATAATATGATTTGGACACCACCAACTGTAAATGCCATTCCCTGAAATTACGCCAGTAATGGAACTACGGTATCAAGACTGTTGCTGCAACTGTCCAAAAAAAAGTTAAAAGAAAAAAAAAAGAAAAAAGTTGGCTTGCAGTCTGTTATGTGTATGTGAACCTTAAAAAAAGGGAAATTAAGTTGTGGGGGTGAAAAAGGGGGTTTATGTAAAGCACCATTTCCAAAAGGTTTCTGCGTAATTATCTTCTTCTTGTTCTCCTTACCTCCTTGTTTAAAAGCTTTGTCTACCTGCAAACAGTCACAGGCAACAGCTAGAAACCAAAGCCAACACGAGCAATGGCCAATAGCTTAGAGACAGAAGCCGCCAGACTCCTCTTGGTTCGCCTTCTGTGGCTTAAACGAGAAAGAGAAGCTTTTGTTCTGCAAACTACCTTTGAAGAACCTCTGGGATTGTTTCTTTTAGCCCTATACAAAGATTACCACAAGAGAGGGACGTAAAATACAGATATTTTTTCTTTTCTTTTATGTGTAATTTGACCATTCACAGAACGTCCACTTGAGCAGACAGCATCATCGGTATTTGACTGGAGTGTAGCGTAAAAGTGGATCACAACCAAAATGAAACATTTGTGTATTCAGTAGTGCAGAAGCATTGTGTTCTTGTACATTTTCCCCCACATCAGGCCATTAAAAAAAAAATCCTTTCTTCCCCCCCACCATCCTGATTATGTAACATTCAAAGTGGGACTGTCAAAATGATGTTGCATCTCATTTCTGTGGTGGTTTTGTTCTGAGCTGCGTCAAAACCGAAACTGAAAACATTGCTAACCAAACATTTAAAAAATATCTAGTGAAGCCAAATAAGTCATAAGTCGAAATGAGATGATGTGGCTTAGTTACGATGGAAAAGCAAATAATAATAGCCATTGCGAAAGAGGTGAAAGGTGATATTTTCTAGGTGATATTTGCTTCAACTCACTTTTTGCGTAGTTCTCTTCGCTACACAGATCCGACTGGTGGTGGAGTCCATATCAACGGCCTGTTTTCGATTTCCATCGTGACTGGAAATACACAGGGCGTTTTTTTTTTTGTTGTTGTTTTTTTTTGTTTTTTTGGGGGGGACACGACACCCCGCCAGTTCCCTCGGAGCTAATGGCATCTAGAAAAGTGTTGTTGCTTTAACGGTCATTTCTGTTTTCAGTAAACCAAAGTTACACAAAAACCTGCCTCCTCTTGTATGTGACAAACAGACGGCTAAACCTCCAGATGCTATCGGACAAATCTGGCGAGTGACATAACGAGCACAGCGTCTGGTAGCGCTGACCAAAATGGACGCGTTTTTTGTGCGTGTCGCACCGAGCTGAGAAATGAACACGCTGGTCAGATTCACATCAAGAGGGCGCCGGCACCGGATCAAAGCTTTTCCCAGTGAAACGACTTGAAGGCGACATTCTTAATAATCTTATCGCACCAAATAAAAGGACGACGTGTCTTTCAAAAAAAAAACACAAAGGGTTCTCCCACTTACCCAAAAAGGCTTAAAAAGCTTCTACCTCTGTATGACAAATTCAGAATAATTATGACAGATTGCACGAGTTTTTAGGACACACTTTACTGCGCTGGTCTCATAGGACGTGGCTCAAACCAACGTTTACATTCCCTATGTCAAGATATGGAAGATTTGCATTGTAAAAGGTTGTCGTTGAACATTTGTAGAATGATGATGTATAGATTACCTGCAAGGGAGTATTGTGTTTTGAAAAAATGCATGTCTAAAAAAAAAAAAAAAATCATTTGGTGGACTGGAAACAAGAACTAATACAAAAAAGAAGAAGAATATAATAGAAATCAGCGGGACGATGGCCGAGTTGTACGTACAATGCACAGGAGTGTGTTACCTCAGATATACTGTCATGGGAGGGATCAAACCTGTCAGCCACAGAATGCATATTCCTGTAGATTTGCATGGGTTTTGTATAAATTCAGTTTAAAACACACACACAAAACAAAAAAAAAAAGTCTAAAATAGTTGCTTGCACATAAATACCAGAAAGACCTCCAGAACTGCGATCTGCTCCTCCACTAGATTTTAGGATTGTCTGGATTTTCTGGGTTGATTTTTGTCTGTATTTTGATAACTGTGCATACTTATGTATAAATAAATAATGATTTAAAAAAAAAAACCTGTCGGTGGACCCATAAATTTACCAGACATTTTTCTAAGAGGGGGAGAGGAAGAAAAAAAAAATCCCCGTGTTTCTTTTCAGAATTTTTACTGTTGCTCTCTCATTGCTTGCTAAGATTAGCAAAAACCTGCTTTTTCTGCATCTGCTTTGCGTAGCTGTAAGGCTTAACCTAATGTGTGTATTTATTGCTTGTACCTCTGTGCATACTTTATGAAGCATTATGTCTGGCAGTTGAGTCATGTATCCTTTCTACTGCTATCCTTCTAATAATTGGGAATATGATGCCCTGATGTATACAGTAAATTGGGACTGTAGCAAACATACGTTTATGTAATTGGTGATTTTATTTTATTTTTTTATTTTATTTTCCCATTTAATTTCCTTTCGACGGAGATTCAGCTACTTTTTTTTTTTTTTATACTTTTCATTACTGTGTACTGTGTCCATACGTTAAAGGTTCTCAGACTTTAGAAGGTCATGGTTGAGAATTGTAACAGACATTATTTTCTGTATTCATGGCATTTTACTGCTGAATAAAATAAAGGACCAAAACTTGGAATTTGAAAAAGCAGCCGTCTACCTCCAGCATCTTGTGCATTTACAACGCGTCTGCCTTTTTATTCTACAAAGGCAAAGCTATGAAAATGTAGCAGCCGTTTTGCTTTTTAACGTTTCAGGAGCTGCTTCTTCAGAGACCTGAAGGAACTGGTTGAAAGGGGAGGGAGGTTGGGAGGAACAATTAAAATTTAATGTTTATGTTACAGGGCTTTGTTCGGGGCTTCCAGCTCTGACAGTCTTGTTTAGGGGAGCAGAACGAGGCGCCGTGTTTCCCACCTCTCTGGACCTGTAATGGGTTTCATCTCGCAGCGGCGGTAAACCTTTTGGAAGAGTTTGTGAGACTACAGCCGCCATTTCCGGCCGATTATCTCTTGTCATGCAGCTCCCATCAGAATTTCTTCACGTCTTCCACTGTCCGTCCATCTTCGAAACACTTAAAGAAAATACAATCTGAAGGAAAACTTTTATTGATTGATGTTGACTTGTTTCCAAATGGCTTTGATGGGCCGTGTGGCTAAATCAACTCCAGCCGCCGGCCCACCCTACCTTGTCGGTCATGGAGCAGCCGCATGCTGACACCTTCATTGAGATTCAAACTGACTCTACCGTGACCAATAGGTTGCCCATTAGCTCGTCTACACGCCGTGAGCCGCGACACGTTCCAAAGGGTGCTCGGGGATGTTGTGAGACCCTTTGAATCATGTCTGCTGGTCATTTAATCATAACGCTGCTGCATGTTCTTTTATTTCTTACCATATGATGTCCCACGAGAGATCTGGGAAAACAGAAACAGTGGCGTTTTTCATAACGGCGCACAAACTGTACTCCCCCGCCAAAGGCTGCCGCCGCCGCTGGCGATGACAGTCCCAGGCATCAGCTATGGCAGCCTCCTGTTATCTCCTTGACAACCGGCGTTCCGGAGCATTAGCTAGCTCGCGAGGCGCTCGCCTTCCGTGCTATTTATGCACTTGGAAGTGTTTGTGAATTCAAGTGAGGGATGGTATACGGAGCGCAACAAGGGCCGCTGTGTACTACACAACATCAGAGGCAGCGCCGACATTAAAGTGTGAGAGCGCCTGCTATGTAGACCCTTCTTTCAAAGGCCATGAAATAATAATGGGTTGTGGTTAGAGAGGTATCCATGAGTCACACTCGCTGCTTTTCATAAAGTGGAGTTATTTACAGTGCTATGAATAAAAGAAAGGGTAGCCGGTGGGGCGGGGACTTTTCCACATGGATGATGGAGGAAAAGAAGTCCCTCTAATGTACAGCGGCGGTGCAGGACGCCATGCAATTGCCTGAAACAAACAAGCCTGAATTCTCTAGAAGTTGACACTTATGAGAGAAGTTATCTGTAGTTAGCGTAAGACAGATCTGAGCACGAGGTTAAGAAGGCGCCCGCATCCTCGTGTTTGCCGCTTCGTCTCCAACACCGACCATTTTAGTCAATTTATGAACCGTCCTCTTGTGACACTGGGCGGTAAATACCTCACAGTTTATTGATTAAGAGTGCAGAGAGTCAGAGAGTGATGCTCTCTTACACCCACAGCCCCCCACCCACCACTTCCCATCCGAGCTGACAACGCATGTCGACTATCTGCAGAACCCTCGCCCCCAGGCTGCAAAATTGCCTGCTAAATAGTCCGAGGCAATGGCAACGCTAATTGAGATCATCATTATTATAATTGCGAGTCCCCGAAAAGCACGTCTTAAATAATTTGCATTGCTCTCAAGTTGATATTGGATGAGGTGCACAAAAATAATTAGATAGCTCGGAGGCACGGCGCTCAGTTTGGAACTGAACTCCATCCACCCGGGTTCCAGTGACCACTCGGCCAGTGTTGCTTTGGGTGTCCTGACGTTTGTCCCGACTTTGCTCATGTTATTGCTCAGTTTGATGCCTGATTGTCAGCAGTTTTTAATTTATATCGGGGGGGGGGGGGGGAGTATTTTTGAACACCGTATTCTGGTGAAAATCTTGATATGTTTTGCATGACTCTTACTATTTTGTATTTGTTGGGTTGCGACAGCGTTGCACAGAAATGCATTGTGCACCATGAAGTCGCACCTCACTGAAAAATTAAAGTTTTGCACCGTGATAACCGCTGTATGCACAACCAACGTGTGCAGAGGTGGAAGGTAACTGCTCATAACAGAGCTAGACAGGCTAATGCTAACATATCTGTTGAAATTTTGCAACAACAAATGGGTTTCCTGTTGGAACAGGTAGGATAAATTCCAAAATCAGTGTGCAATCATGCTAATTACATGACTAATGTTAGCAGTGTTTAACAATTAATGCAAAGTTGAAGAAATGTTGCATGGTAAAAAATTTGTGCGAAGCAACATGCAGTGCAGTGCAATTCCAAAACAATGCAAACACCCCTAAACAATTTCAAAGATCCATAATTTGTGTAAAAACTCCAATGCTATTAATGATATTTAGCCCTGAAATGGCTAGTTTTATCTTTGTGTTAAGTAGATGTTGCAAAGTCAAAATTTGGACTCCTTGATTGGTCTGTGAGACACGCCCACTGAGCGTGTGTTTGCCAGTATGCCCAAGTGGTCTGAAGGAAGTCCAGTGGAGCGTTTTAACCGATGTTCACAAATAGCTGTGTGGCTGTTTACTTTTATTCTTCTATACCACCACCTGGGGGCAGTATCACAGACAATGCCAGAAAACAGTGAAGACTGAAGTTGAACCCAGAAGATAGGCTTTTTTATATATAGCATGGCATCGTGCAGCGGTAGCCAAAGTTGGGAAATTCCGGAATTGAATGCAGAGCAGATTGGAATTCTTCTACTCCAAAAAACATCAAGAAGTGGCAGAAGCGTAGTAAACCTTTGTTCAAATATTCAGACTTTTTATGCATTTTGAAAAATTACACTTTAACCCTCATTTCTGTCCTAACCTGAACTCTTTTAAGAGAAAGTAATTTGCAGTGTCACGAGGCAGCAGAAGCGTTTCCTGAAACCAGAGGCACGCACTTCTCTCTACAAAAATTCCAGAATTGTACTTGGCCATATTGAAATTCTGCTACTGTGGAAGACTTCCGAAAGTCCATGAACCTTCATTCCTACCTTAAAGTAATTTGTAAGGACGCTCAGTAGGAGAAACATCTACAGAGAGGCTCCTTCTTAAACTGGATGTGTGCAAAAGTGCTTCCGAAAACGGCGGTCAGTTTTGCAAAGACAAAATACTGCACAGAACCCATCACCCAGAGAGGCATCGTCTCACAGACTGAAAACTTTTTAACAATGCATCGCCTTGCACCTTTGACAAAAACTCACCTGCACCGTTGACACTTAACGTCTGAATTCTGTCTGCTAGCAGAGCTGCTGGACTGGAAAAAAGTCACTCATCATTACGTCAGACGGGCCTTGTAGCTGGAACGTGTGCCCAATTCTCCGACTGAAACAAGGGATTAACCCCCCCAAAAATGTTGAGAAACTGCTGACTTCCATGAAATCTTGCCTGTGGCATTATCTACCACGTGCACGCCCTCATCCTATCTCACTCGCGGCAGACACATGAACAGGGTGAGGTTTGACAATTTGATTGAATGAAGGCGATACGGTGACGCACCCATGACTTGTTTCCAAGCTTTGATGACAACAACAACAACAAGCCGTGCCAGTCTGTTGCCGGCCAAGATAAGTGCGTCAAACATGAACGAACGATCAGATTAGCTAAATCCTCTTAGATACGACGATCGCCTCTTTGTCACCCGTTGTGTGTTAGCTGTGATGAATGGATCCAGCAAGCGTGCAGGTGGCTAGAGAGGTTATGCTGAGGGGAAGAAGAAGAAGAAGAAGAAGGAGAAATCCTAACTATCATCTTTAATCCGTCGCAATCACACGTGGCCTTAATCGCCAATTCATAATGGAATTTATAATGGAGTGATTTCAATTACTGTTGGCGCATGGTTCTGCAATTCAATTAGGGAGATGCAATTGTCTCACATTTGAACATGTTTGTGTTTTGAGAGAGAAGTTTGGTGAAGAAAGGACCAAGCCCGTCGTGATCGGGGAGTTTGCAGCGCGGTAAAGAAAAAAAACAGGAGAAGTGTGGAGTCTAAGTGCGGCGCGCTGGGTTTAAATCACTTACTGAAGATTTTTAATGACATTTCAGTGTTCCTCGTATAATTACTCTTCATCCGAGATGGGCCGTAATGCTGTTGGACAGTCGCGGTTCAGCCTCGCTAGCTCGCTTCATTAGCGTGTCATTCCTATTTCACATCAGAGGCTTTAATTGTAATGCTGAATATGCACAGCTCGCCACCGAAGCCTAATCAAAGTGGATCCACTTGTATTATTAATATCAGAAATCAGCCCGCTTGCTGTTTTTTTTTTTTTAATAAATAAAAGAATACATACGCATAAATCAGCTGTCATTTATTAGCGTGGCCATGGCATATCCGCCAGACATGCAAAAGGAGAGCGGCCCCACCTCGCTGTTGCTTCTCCGTGTGTCACTCCTCAAGATTTTAAAGGAGTAAAGGAAAAGGGGAGGAGAAGAGAAAAAAATGCATTAAACATACACGCTAATTCTGCTGTCAAGTAATTAGATTACAAAGCAGGTGATATAAAAAAACGAGGACAGGTGGCAGTAACGAGGGGTTGAAGATGGAGAGAAGAAAAGGGAAAGATGGCAGGATTATAGATTTTCATTTAAAGGCAAGTAAGACAAAAGGTTAGGGGGGTGCAGAGAAGAAACGGTATCTTTGAGGAGGACAGATGAAGTTGTGCTGATCGGCCATAAAAAGCTGCCGCGTGTTTGAGTCGTGTGGCAACAAGAGTCAAAGTGCCGCGAACCACTAATCCACATCAGCAAGCAGGTTTTGGTGCTGATGCAGGAAGCGCGCAGGGCTGCTGGAGGGAGGAATGTGGACAGGCATATGGTGGTAGGCTTTACAAAAGGATAGGATGGAAATGGCTGGGAAGCACGGTGGCTTTCGTGGTTAGCGCTGTTGACTCACTGCATGAAGGTCATGGGATCGATTCCCACCTGTGGCCTTTCTATGTAGGGTTTGCATGTTCACCCCGTGTTTGCGTGGGTTCCCTCCAGGTCAACATCCAAAGGCTTGGAGACTTTAAATTCTCCGTAGTTGTGCGTGCGGGTGTGAATGTGTTTAGTTGTCTATATGTGGCCCTGCGACAAACTGGCATCCTGTCCAGGGTGTACTCCACGCCCTATGACTGCTGGGATAGGCTCCAGCAAGGAGATTTTATGGATCCCCAAAAAGGACATGAACAAAAACCCAGCACTTTTGCAAGATCTTGGGATAGTTATATGAGATTTCGCAAACCTTTTCCATGAAGTTGAAGTAGCCGACTTCCCTTTGGGCTCAGTAGCAAACGCTCTGGCAGTCATGCCACTTTGTTTACTCTCAGCAGCTCTCATAATTCACCTTGCACTTGTAGCAAGATGAAGTGCGGATTGAAAAGACGTTCCCGCTAGCTTGGCTAAAGGGGAATTTCCCTTTGGCTGACCTGATAGAGTTCTGGTCTTTAGTGCGAGCAGTCCAGGGTTTGATCTCACCACTGTCCTGGTCACAAAGGTCCTACGGTCACAACTGGTGTCGGCAGGATCTGGGTAGTCACAGAACATGCTTAAATGCACCTGTGACTTCGGGACAAAGTCAAAAATGGTGGGGAGATATGTAGCAAGATGAAGTCTGGATTGAAAAGATGTTCCCGCTTGCTTGGCTGAAGGGGAATTCCCCTTTGGCTGACCTGGTAGAGTTCTGGTCTTTAGTGCGAGCCGTCCCGGCCACAAAGGTCCTACGGTCACACACTCTTTTAACTTACTGATTAGAAAAGACCACACATTTTCTGCTACATTGTGGTATACTTGTAGCCTCCATTTCAACTTTTAATATAAATTATGACTATCAGTCAGCTTAAGTATTTTTGCACAATTTTTAATTTAGGGTCATTCACTTCCAGGTCAGTTTGCTGCACTTTGGATAGCTCATGAAGATGGCAAGCTTGTGGAATCCTACACTCTATGGTAAAAGCATGGAGGAGGAGGATTTGGAAGAGTTTCTGCACTCTAGAGTGGTCCAACAAGAGGACATAACACCTGTGAAGAGAGATAGATCTCGTGATAGTTTTGAGAGATCTTGATGTCCCTTTATGAGCTCCGTAGGGTTTAATGTGCTCCTACGGGGGGGAAAACCCATAGATATTCCAACATTTTGCCAGGCAGTCATCATGACAGGAGACAACACTGTCGCATCTAATGTCAGAATCCATTAAATTTTGGAGGTTACCCAGACCTGGATCTGGATTCTGGATCAAGTTTCACTTTATTACTGTCAAAAGTACTTCGCAGATTCTCACCACATTTGCACCACAGATACATATTAGGCCATGGATGACCCCACTGAATTTTGGAGTTGATCTGGACTGGATCCGAATCCTGGATCAAGATTTCCCTTTATATAGGCTTTGAAGGATTACTTCAAAACTACTTCATGGATTCTCACCAAATTTGCACCACAGATACGAGATATTAAAAAATATCATATATAATAATAATATTATAATAATATTATATCAATAATATCACGGCTCGTAGATATTAAGGCATTGAACACTCCACTCAATTTTGAAGGTGATCCAGATCTGGATTGGCAGACATCAGAAATCTCTGATTGCTCTGGTTGTATTTATTATTTGGCACATTTAGTTGATGTCATGTTTTACAACTGGCAAGGCTGAGATGTTTCCTTTGTTCAGAGCTTGTCTGGTTACCAGAGACTGACTAATGGTGATATCAACATCCATTGTTCACTGTTGTTACCTAATACCGCTAATTTCTCCAAAAATACGAGGTCTGTTAGAAAAGTATCGGACCTTTTTATTTTTTTCAAAAACTATATGGATTTGAATCACATGCGATTACATCAGACAAGCTTGAACCCTCGTGGGCATGCGAGAGTTTTTTCACGCCTGTCGGTTACGTTATTCGCCTGTGGGCTGGCTTTGAGTGAGGAGTGGTCCACCCCTCCCGTCCGAATCTCTTTGTCTGAGAACTTCCTGAGAGACTGACGCTTTGCTTGATCAAAATTTTTTCAAAAACTGAGAGGCACATCGAAGTGGACACCATTCGAGAAATTCAGCTGGTTTTCTGTGAAAATTTTAACAGCTGAAGGACTGCCCACGGAGCGGGACGTCGCGATGTGCCCTGAGCCGCCACTGTCAGCCTGTTTTGAGCTGAAAGCTTTCAAATTTAGGCCTCTGTTGACGTCGTGACAGAACAGAAAACTTTCAGAAGAGGTCGGATCAGCAGTTTATCCGGACATTCCACTGTTAAAGGAGATTTTGTAATGAAATAAAGTGCGGACGGGTCCGCGCGTTGGGATGCAGCCGGCGCCGCGCGCCGCCACAGAAAAAAACACCTCCGTTGGAAGCCTTAAGGACAAGTTGGAACATGTCCAGCTGTTAAACAATTTCTCAGATACTCAACTGAAAGCCATCAAAAGCCGCCTGGTTTTTACAAATGGTTATCAACATGGAGGTGTTTTTCTTGTGCCGCCGCACCGCGCCGGCTGCGTCCCGACACGCGGACCCGTCCGCACGTCTTTCATTAATAAAAATCTCCTTTAACAGTGGAATGTCCGGATAAACTGCTGATCCCGACCTCTTCTGAAAGTTCTCTGGTCTGTCACGACGTCCTGGGTCAACAGAGGCTTAAATTTGGAAGCTTTCAGCTCGAAACAGGCAGACAGCGGCGGCTCAGGGCGCGTCACGACGTCCCGCTCCGTGGGCAGTCCTTAAAGCGACAGCAACAGTCCATAATCTCTCATCAGCCGTTAAAATTTTCACAGAAAACCAGCTGAATTTCTCGAATGGTGTCCACTTCGATGTGCCTCACAGTTCTTGCAAAAAATTTTGATCAAGCAAAGCGCCAGTCTCTCAGGAAGTTGTCAGACAAAGAGATTCCGGCGGGAGGGGTAGACTACTCCTCACTCAAAGCCAGCCCACAGGCGAATGACGTAACCGACAGGCGTGAAAAAACTCACGCATGTGCACGAGGGTTCAAGGTTGTCTGATGTAATCGCACGTGATTCAAATCCATATAGTTTTTGAAAAAAAAAAAGGTACGTTAGTTTTATCACAGACCTCGTATTAGTCCTATCAACTTTCCGTTTTCATGGCGTTCATCCTTGACCCAAAATACACAGGTATGCCAAATGGCAAATGTCAGCTCACCCCTGTTTCTCCGTGATTGAAGTTACACACACGCAGAAACATACACAGATGCAACTTCGCTTTTAATATATAGATTAGACAGACATTAATTAGGTATTAACCCTTCCCAGCCAAAACGCCCCCTCCTAGCGCCCCTTCTTGGTGCATTTTGGGGCCGATTTGCCTTGTGGAACAAAGTCAAACTCTGCTCCGTTTGAAGCAGTAGTTTCTGCACTTGCTGAGCAACATATTCTGGTGGCACTAGCGTTAGCAGCTAAGCGCGGCGTAACTTTCCTTCCATTTTGCCATACAGAGGAGGTCTGTTAAAACTGCACATTCAGTGGTGAAAAGAATTTTAGAAAGTTGAGAGAGAGAGAGAGAGAAAGAAAATTACTTTCACATGCAGTGTACCTGCTATAATCCTGCGTATAAGGCGGGTGGAAAATTGATAGCGTCAGTGGGGGGTAGTGTTCAAGTACAGGTCAGCTCCATTACCGAAGTCCGGCATGTCTCGCTCACATCCTGAACATATATACATGACCTCAGCTTGATGATATTCTCTTTCAATCTCGCTGGTTTCCATTCCAAACCTCTTTGATCTGTGATTTGCATTTTAGCGCCCACGGGGTGAAAATTATTTGGATGAGATTTTTTTCCCCCCACTTTGCCTTCTTTTTTGCATCTTCTTCACTCACTGTTTCGCAACACCTGAGGCGTGTAAACTCCCTCCATGTCTCCGTCTCCCCCCGTCAACGCTTTCCCCGCCGCCTTTTAATATCAGCTCTGCCCTTGAACACAACAAACAAATTAGCTAGCGGGAAGAAAAAAAAGAGAGAGAGCCCATCTTGGTTGGTTCCACACCTGTGTGTGAGATCCTCAGGGCTCTGGATGAGGAGCCGTGATCACTGTCAAGTGAATTTTACTTCATTTAACTATAAATTGTCATGATCAGTAGAGTCAAGTAGTTTGGCTCAAGCAGATAATGCACGGATTGAGGTAGCTGTCATATTACTGGGATAGTGGTACCTATTAGCCACATAGCCAAATGCTAAGAGAAATGCAATGTGGCTAAAATTGTTCTTGGCCACAGTGGCTAAGAAACTTTTTCATGGTCATACATAGTTAATACGAATACAAACCAGGTGCAGTTATTGGGATACTATCTAGTCAGATATTTAACTTTTATGAAACTTTATGTGAATGTTGTTTTTGTCATTTACAGATACATTGTGTGGTTAAGGTACTAATTATGGCTATAAGCCATTTAGCCACATTGGCTAAGTGCTACACTGTCATAGCATTATCCCAGCATTAGCTAGCCATGCCACAGTCAAATTTTATTTTAAAAACTCTGAGCTACGTGAGTATAAATTGTTCCAAAAACTGACTGATGGAGTTTGCAGTTGCATTTCTCTTGAGCATTTAGTAGCCAGTTGTCTAGCCCAGCCAAGTCTCATGAAACCAGCTAGCTCAGCGAGTTAGCATATACGTAGCTGGCTTGTAAAGACGTTTATTGAGCTGTTCACCATCAAATAATGTATTGTGGTGATACATTATAAATACATACATGAATATATCTATATTTGCTGGTGGTGCAGAAAGACAGGAAGCAGCAGGACCCTAAACACTTGGACCTTCATTCATCTCCAAAGGTCTTGACATCAACTCTATTGAGTTATGTACAGAGGGAAAAAAATTACAAAGATTTTGTTGTGACAGATGACAATCTGATTGGTTGAATTGTTGTTATGCCAAAAACACACCCATGATTAATTGAGAAATGAAATACAACCCCTTTGCCTGTTAAGTATGGTATTTCAGGGCTCACCAATAGGGCCAATTGCGCTGGACTAGTGATGATTGGTCATATGAAGTTACTGGCGCAGTTGTCCAATGGGACAAGTAATTTGTACTTTGTATATTGCAGTCACTTCCCTCCAGACTTTGACGCACCAAATAAATTGGACAATGCCACGTCGATAATTTGCATTGTGCCAATTTGTTTCTGGAAGAACTAGAATGTGTGTCAATGGTCAAAAGTGGAGCTTTGCATTTGAAAAGAAAATGACAACAGTGTGATAGCTGCAACATTCTGTCATCATTGGCAGCAAAGGGAAAGCTGCCAAGGAGGAAAACTGAACTTCGATAAAGTATCGGATAGAGTTGAAGCCTCGACTCCCGCGCAACTGCTTCACCAAAACTACATGACTCGAAGCTTCATTTAAACTTTTTTGGGGGGGATACTGACACCTACTGGTGAAATAATATCTTGCATACTGTGATATTACAAATTTGAGGTGACACAGTACAATTTCTGAGAACAAGTAACACCAAGTAGTGGTTTGTGTCCTTAACTGCTCTGGGTTGATCGTCTATTATGCATTTATATTTCACACAAAATATACACTGAATGTACCAATAATTACCAGTTGGTTTGCATTCTAGCTCTCACCAATGGTCATGTACTTTTGATTTTTAATTACACAACAAAATGGTAGATTCAAGCAGCTGGAATAAGTTCCTGAGGTAGGGTACCTTAACTGTTTAGGGCACTTCCTAGGCAACTCGTTCCGTCAGTATTTTTCAGGCAAGTCCAGCGGGTTAAAAACTGAAGTATACTGTGTTTTACTGCAAGAGGGTGAAAGTTCCAAAGCTTTAAATGGCAAAAGTAGGACTGATTTTCAAGTTTTGACCTCGTGCACCTTGATCAACACTGATGGAGACTGATACGCAGTGCAAGCAGCATACTGTAGCTCTTTATCGTCTTCCCACTAAAATCTCCTGTGGCTTCAATAAAACCATTCCGCCATCACGTACAAGAAGCATCACCGCCACCTCTACCGCACATCTGTCACAGCGAGCCTAGTTCCAGCTCACTGCCCATTTGATGTTTTTAAACAATTTATATTTGTTATCCTATCAAAGAGGAGGCGTGCGGCTATCAAACACATGAGGTGCACGCTCTCAGCCGAGGGGGAATCTCAGACAACCACTCGGTATTCCTTATTCTATTTTATCTCTCTTGGTTTTTGACTAATGTCAGTAACAGCTACCGGTAATAAAATGCTTGTTAGGGTTTGTTCTGTTGCCTCAGAGCATTGGCTTTGATACATTGTCAGGCCATTTGCCAGTGTTTCCTGATTACTTTGCCTCCGACTGCATGTTTATTGATTGGGAGTTAATAAAGCGAGGACCTCCACTTATTCCTCCCTTGCTTCCTTTTTTTGCAAAAAGGTGATGCCTCCTTTGATGTGAAGCGATACATTGTCAGGCAACGTAAACCCGCGTGTTATTATGTCAGCTTCGCTGCTAGCTCTCTTTTGCATTATGCGCCTTGTACGGCTGTGGTTTTCATTTTGTAGGAGACTGTTGCGAATAAATTGAAAGTAAAAAATAAAAATTAAAAAAATGTGCCAGTTACTTACCTGCAGGTGGCTTTATTTTGCTGATGTCTGGTTCTACAATGAACTGTGGGTGCAAGAAAAAATTATTATACCTTAAATCTGTAACAGTTTATGGTGAGTGGTATAAAAAAGAAACATTTCAAATATACCTTGAAAGCTTTACTGAAATCCCTCAACATCAATGGAGCTTCCTGGGAAACCCTTGCACAGGATCGCTCTGCATGGTGTAGCAGCATAGACGAAGGTTGTGGAGGCCTTGGAGCAAAGCTCATCGCAGAAGCTAAACTCAAGCGGGAGCTGTGCAAAGCTAAAGTCACTAGCGCACCATCCGCCAAGCTGTTACATGTTTGCCCTGGATGTGCCAGGGTGTTCCGTGCCAAAATTGGATTGGTCAGTCACCTTTAGAACTCATCGTCTACTGTCAATGTAAACTAAGATGTCAAGGTCATCATGGACTTTGATAGATGTAGAATAGTTCATGGCACAATTCATGTAGCAAACTGGGTGAAGGGAACATGTGCTGGTGTTGCCCACTGCTGCATTCACCACATGACAGAACCCTCTTAGGTTCTGGATGGCGACAACCGGTCCCCCAGGTAGACAACTGGTCCCACCCTACGTCAAAAAATTAGCCAACTTGGGCATCCCCCTGGCTTTTCATTATTCAGTTTGTACCGTGACCTTCAGGCAGTGACTCATACCAAACCACGAGGGAGGTGTACAGCTACACCCCTATATATATATACTCAACAAAAATATAAACGCAACACTTTTGGTTTTGCTCCCATTTTGTATGAGATGAACTCAAAGATCTAAAACTTTTTCCACATACACAATATCACCATTTCCCTCAAATATTGTTCACAAACCAGTCTAAATCTGTGATAGTGAGCACTTCTCCTTTGCTGAGATAATCCATCCCACCTCACAGGTGTGCCATACCAAGATGCTGATTAGACACCATGATTAGTGCACAGGTGTGCCTTAGACTGTCCACAATAAAAGGCCACTCTGAAAGGTGCAGTTTTGTTTTATTGGGGGGGATACCAGTCAGTATCTGGTGTGATCACCATCTGCCTCATGCAGTGCAACACATCTCCTTCGCATAGAGTTGATCAAGTTGTCAATTGTGGCCTGTGGAATGTTGGTCCACTCCTCTTCAATGGCTGTGCGAAGTTGCGACGACGAACTGGAGTCAGGTCAAGACCCCGATGAGGACGATGAGCATGCAGATGAGCTTCCCTGAGACGGTTTCTGACAGTTTGTACAGAAATTCTTTGGTTATGCAAACCGATTGTTTCAGCAGCTGTCCGAGTGGCTGGTCTCAGACGATCTTGGAGGTGAACATGCTGGATGTGGAGGTCCTGGGCTGGTGTGGTTACACGTGGTCTGCGGTTTTGAGGCTGGTTGGATGTACTGCCAAATTCTCTGAAACGCCTTTGGAGACGGCTTATGGTAGAGAAATGAACATTCAATACACGAGCAACAGCTCTGGTTGACATTCCTGCTGTCAGCATGCCAATTGCACGCTCCCTCAAATCTTGCGACATCTGTGGCATTGTGCTGTGTGATAAAACTGCACCTTTCAGAGTGGCCTTTTATTGTGGGCAGTCTAAGCCACACCTGTGCACTAATCATGGTGTCTAATCAGCATCTTGATATGGCACACCTGTGAGGTGGGATGGATTATCTCAGCAAAGGAGAAATGCTCACTATCACAGATTTAGACTGGTTTGTGAACAATATTTGAGGGAAATGGTGATATTGTGTATGTGGAAAAAGTTTTAGGTCTTTGAGTTCATCTCATACAAAATGGGAGCAAAACCAAAAGTGTTGCGTTTATATTTTTGTTGAGTATATGTGTGTGTGTGTGCGTCTTTACAACCTGATAGGTCTGTTTATCTTTTGGATGTTCTCGTTAGTATCTCTATAGTCTTTTTCCTCATGGCAGCTGCTATTCCATTGTGTCCTGGATTACCTTCTGCCTCTGTATTTCCCTTCTGAACTCCGCTGAGCCACAAGTTGCATCAAATCAAAATACATCTTAAAAATTCAGTCAGCATGACTCCTACAAACACTAAGACCTTTTCTTTTTGGCTGTTCATGTATTCAGTTGTACATTGCATCACGGTGTAGATGTATTCGGAGATTGGGAAGCTCAACGCGGCATTTTCATCAAAATGTGATGCATTCATTCATAGTCACTAGTAAACTCTGTTTTGTTTGCAGATAACTGTGGTGTTTACCAGACAGACACATGCCGATCGCTCTCTTATCGCACTTGTGATGTCACCACACCTGCCGGACTTCTAACTCTCCTCGGACCTCCTCTGCAAGATATAGACAGGCTCCTCTGTTATTCCTCCAGGTTTGTTTTGCTTTCTGTTTCCGTGCAATTGCATTCTGGTGACAAACACCATGGCAAAATATTGTAACATGTGCAAAGTGTCAGTTTTCACACCCAGCGCCCGTTTTACTTGTGCTCATCTGTGCACCCATGGGTGTACAATCAGACACAAAACTGGTATTTTCCTATCATCTAAAACAAGAAAATGTTTGACCTATAAACGAAGTAAAAGCAGGTCTAATGTCTAGTGCAGTGACTTGGTGGGATTTTAACACTGCAACACTGAGATGCGTCTTAAGTGCACACCACCACACATATACATGCTGCACATAGTGATGCACAACAGTGCAAACAGGAACAGAAACCCAATTGAACACAAAACTATTAAAGAAGTAAAATAAACGACTCCCCAAACCTAACGCCACTAGTCTTCCTACCTGCAGGTTTTGGTGGGGAAAGTGGGGGGGGAGTTCACTTTTTACTGGGTGTCCGAAGTTCAAATGTTGAAAGGAAACCTTATCTCATGATAATACATTGTTAAGATGTATAACAACCTGTACTTTGACACAAAAGTGCATTATAATCATACACTTCTTCTTTGTCTTTCGGCTGTTCCCGTTAGGAGTCGCCACAGCAGATCAATCGTTTCCATCTCACCCTGTCCTCTGTATCTTCCTCTGTCACACCAACCACCTGCATGTCCTCTCTCAGCACATCCATGAACCTCCTCTTTGGTCTCCCTCTTCTCCTCCTGCCTGGTGGCTCCATCCTCAGCATCCTTCTCCCTATATACCCTGGGTCCCTCCTCTGCACATGTCCAAACCATCTCAATCTCGTCTCTCTGACTTTGTCTCCAAACTGTCCCACCTCAGCTGTCCCTCTGATATGTTCATTCCTAATCTTGTCCATTCTTGTCACTCCCAAAGAGAATCTCAACATCTTCAGCTCTGCCACCTCCAGCTCTGCCTCCTGTCTTTTTGTTAGTGCCACTGTCTCTAAACCATACAACATAGCTGGTCTCACTACTGTTTTGTAATAACAGACAAAGAAGCATCACTCCAATTGAGTCACACTGCATATCCAGTTGTGCTCAAACCTTTGCATACCCTTGGCCATTTTTCAGAGAATATGAATGATAACACAAAAACATTTCTTTCACTCATAGTTAATGGTTGTGCAAAACCATTTATTGTCAAACAACTAAGTTTACGCTTTTTAAATCACATTGTGTGTTGTAATGTGTTGTGCATTATGTACTCTGGTTAGGCAGGTGACACTCTGATTGGCTGACTTCATGACATGCCAACAAAACATCCATGAACAGCGAACTTCATAAACCCAACCCATTGCGCTCACTTCACATACCATTGAAGACAGCAATGAGGACTTGGATGTGCCTAAAATGGATTTGCGCTCCATATTTTTGACAGTGCGCCATTGATTCTCAGGATTGATTCAGTATGTGCCATTCCCACACTTCCTCCCTTATCTCTTTTCGGAGCATTTACATCTTTGTTTAGTGTCACATTCTCGGGGTCAGACCAAAGCGGTGTAGCCTGAGGGTGGCTCCCAGGCAAGTGTGTCGTTCTGATTGGCGATCACATTTGCTGCCTGTCAAAGTTCGCCTCTTTCCAGCCTATATTTATTTTTGCAGGGGAAAAAAAGCCCATGTTGCTTTAGCAAGCAGCTTGATCTGCAAATAGCAAGCTAGAAAAAATTCACAGCAACATTTAACACTCCTCCATTTCACTTTTCGCCACGTCTCCTCACAAATTCCATCACAAAATCTCATCATGTCAAAATGCATTACGAACATCAAAACATTTCTGTTTACAACATCGCAGTGGCATCAATTAAATCTGATAAATTATTCAAACATTTATCTTCCCCCACCATGCCTGGGGAATTTTTAATCAAGCCTCCTATTTGCTTTAAATTAGCAGTGTCAAGTGTGCATTTGTGTAAAATCCCTGGTATCATTAAAGATTTATCAATAGAAAATCTGTTTGGGTTGATTTTACTGTTAATTGGCTAGAAGGAGCGCAGTGGCTCTACACTCGCCTGTAACAAGTGCTCGCAAATAAGGCTGCAGATCAGAGATTATTTCACCCGCTGTTTGGTAGGTGGCATCAAAAAAGACCTCAAAAAGCCTCAAATGACCATTCATGAATATTTTGTATTGCTCTGGTAAATATGAAGTCTGTCTTAGATTTTGATTTTTCAATTTATGTGACTCGGTAATAGCACCAGTGGGCATGAAGACACTAAAGGTTACAGCAATCTGACATTTGACGACAATGTTCTTGACATTCACCCAAATGACTGACCTCTGATTGGCCTTGCATAGCCAATTCTGGAGTACACCCAAATGGGCGCCATATTTGGTCCAAATCACATTGATTTTGTCCAAATGAATTGTTTTTTGGCGGTTTTTGGGTCAGTCTCCATTGAGATATCAAGACTCTCCATTGGAATGCCAAGAATGGTATATCTATGCAATCTGCCATCCCTACAGGACCTGTACACCTCAAGGGCCCTGAGGCAAGCAAAGAAGATAGTGGCCAATCCCTTTCAACCAGGAAACAAACTTTTTGTCACCCTCCCCTCTGGCAGACAGCTGAGGTCCATCAGGACTAAAACCTCAAGACACAAAAACAGCTTCTTTCTATCCGCAGCTAACCTTATAATGCCAGAAACTCCCATTCACCCTGCCTCCCCCTCCACTCCCACAAAGTACAGTTTGATCATCCCTGCACTGAAAGGTGCTGTACATCTGCATGCCTTTGCACAGCCCCATTCCACTATGTTATATTTATTTGACAGTGAACATAGTTTAGCCTATTTGTCTATTTGACTCCTTTACTTCTTACAAAAGCATTTCCCTTTTTATTGTTGTTTATGAACCAATTACTTCTTACAGAAGTATTTCTTTCCCTGCTTTTCTTTCTGCTGTTGTTTATGTGCCAACAACACCAGATCAGATTCCTTGTATGTGAGAACTTACTTGGCAATAAATTCGATTGTGATTCTGAATGGTAGAAATTGGCCAATGGACCTGGTAGGAGGCCAACAAACAAGACAGGTGGTCTTGCCTTTGACCTTTACTGGTAAAGTACCATATTCTACCTATTTCTTAATGATTAATGGATATTATATTATATTATATTATTAATGGATCCTTGGATGTATGATTCCAAGAACAGTCTGTGGTTTAGAAATCCATTTAGCACTTTGTTGTTCACATGACCATGGATTATGGTGGAGCCAACAGAGGATTTTCTTTAAAAGATGTGAAATTTCAGCTGCAGTTTGCCAGAACGCACATGGAAGACCAGAGTCTAGAAATGATCTGCTGTGTCTGGTGACAAAATTTGCAGTTGCATCACCACCTGCTTCTTCAATCACAACCACATTTGGAACTGTCATGTGTGTCTTGGTGGCTTCCCTCACCTTTCACATCTTTGCTTGTTTTTCAGAACTGCCTCTTCTAGAAACATTTACCCCGTATATGTATTTGTTAATACTTATGTTTAGTTTGTCCATTTATTTATTTATTTGTTAAACCCCTTGAATTAAAGATGAAAGTCTACGCTACAAGAACAACTTGTTTGTTTCATTTAAACTCCATTGTGGTGGCTGAAAGAGGCAAAATTCCTAAATTTGTGTCTATGATCAAATACTTATGGACCCAAAAGTTGATTTAATTTAATTTGAGCATTGAAAAATACAGACTTTTAATCAGAATAGTCTGAGGAACATTCAGGAATAAATTAGCAATGCACGCCGAAACAGATGGCAAACACGTGTCTATCTGGAGTGTCAAAGGTTAGACGGAGGTCAAACAGCTTTTTCTCCCTCTCTCCCTCTCACCTCTTTCTGATCCTGGTTTTCCATCTTTCAGCTCGTCTGAATGCTGCTTTTATTCTCTCCCGGCTTTCACAAGTTAGCGAACCCTCAGTGAGACACTTGAGGAAGTGGCAGCGCAGCAACTGGTTTTGCATTCGCCCGTCTGCCGTTGATGCATTTTCCACCGCTGTTTGAAGCATTTTTTTAAGGAATATCAGAGACGACAAGATCCGTGCATACTTTCAAACACTTTCTTTTTGTAATGCAAATAAGCGTGACTCTGTCAATAAAGCAGAAAGGCCAACTCACGGCCGATGGATGGTCTGAAACTTCGGCGGCGCAACATTTTGACTGCTGTGAAGGATTGTAATGTGAAGTGGTTGTGATGGGGGAGTTGTTTTAGGGCAACGCTGACTCAACACGAACGCACTCACACGTCATATTCACATAGGCAAGCACACGTTCATCCATATGTGTGTGTGTGTGTGTATATATATATATATATATATATATATATATATATATATATATATATAATATAAATAACTAGGTCTGATCGCTGCCAAACTGCTAAGGAATGGATTATTATTATCCTAGCCTTCCGGATTGGCTATTTTCAAGATGAAATTGACTTTCAAATGCAGGCCAATTTACTTCTGTTATATATCTCCAAGGCCTCATCTTTGCTGCAATGATTGTTTTGGTCTCGCTAACATGTCACAGAACATGAAAGTTCAACATGGTTGCCAACATCATGTCTACTCTTTTAGCAAAAAAGTCAGGTTCCCAATCTAATGATTCCTTGTATGGTTACCATTTTGGGGTGATTTGGAAAACTATGCGTTGTTAGAAAGCATGCAAACACAATGTTTCCATTCTTTCCCCCCAAAGGTTGTTATGGCCGCCTTCTTGGATTACCAACATGGCCGCCATTCGTACATAGTCAGGTTCCTTGTGTAATTTCATTAAAGTTTTTGGGAGCTTTAGTAAACTATACATGTTTAGAAAGGCTATGAAATGAGGAACATAAAAAAAAACAATGTTTCGATTTTTACAAAGATGGTTTTGTCCGCTATCTTGGATTTCCAAAATGGCCGATCTTTGCATATAGTCAGGTTCCTTGTGTGATTTCATGAAAGTTTTGTTTGTTTGTTTGTTTTTTGTTTTTTTTTTGTTTTTTTTGCGCTTTACCTTTACATTTTTAGAAAACCTATGAAATGAGGAATCCAAAAAACAATGTTTATATTTTTTTCAAAGGTTATGATGGCCATTTTGGATTTCTAAAAATGTAAACCTTCAAAAACTACCTTTTCACTTTCTGGACTTCTGGTTAGTCTTCAATCATGGTTGAAATGACTAAATAAGAACTTTGAAGGCAAAAGGTCCAGAGATACTAATTACAAATCACCGAAGCTGATGAATAGTAATAGTGTGTGCTGCCGTTTTGGATTTTTATTGTGCGTCGCTGACATCAATGATTTATGGGCAAGGTTGGGTAGGATTACTTTGAATTGGATTACAATTGGATTACAAATGTGGATTACAAGTATGTATGTACATACATTTGGATTACTTGTAATCTGATTACTTTTGGATTACATTTCAAAGTAATCCTACCCAAGTTTGCTTATGGGACATAGGAACGTATTCTCTGTGTGTGTCTTTTCCTTATGAATCAGATCCAGATATTTGTAGCTGTCTATTATTAAAAAAAATAAAAATGCATTCAATCATTTTTGGAATTTGTAACAAATTTTATGAACACTTAAATCAAGAATGGTGCTGTTATTTGTTAACTGCATACCACAAAGTGTAGTTACAAATAACCAGAAGTCAAGAAAGTGAAAAGTTAGTTTCTGAAGGTCGCCAATTTTGGAAATTCAAGATGGCGGCCATAATGAACTTTGATAAAATGAAAACTTTTTTGGGGGGGGGGGGGGGGATTCCTCTTTTCATAAGCTTTCTGAAAAATGTATAGTTTACCAAATCCTCAAAAAAGCTAAATGAAATTAAAATTATTATAAGTGTGGCTACTTATAAGTGTAGGTAATGTGTGATATCTGCAGCGGTGTGAGATGTTTTGTACTGAGAGGTGAGGATAGTTTAATTACACAACTTCATGTTTTACACAATTTTCTTCGCCGCCCTGTGTTGTAAATTCAGAATGGCGGTTGAGATCATGTGACAGACCGGTGTAGGTGTCGATGGGAGATGTGCACTGGGCGGGGTCGGTGCAATTTCTGTCTGCGCGTCTCCAGGTGTGCATGCCGCCATCTGCACGCGTGACCTCTCGCGCGAGAGGCAAAGCAACTCAGCGGGAGTGCGGCCTGCTTTTAGTCGTGTTATGAGGCCAAAGTCAATTAATATATTCATGATATTTATATATTTAAATATATTTATAAGGGGTTAAACCCACAGGGGGAGGTGGCCTCCCATTTTCTTAATGACATGTAAATGAAGGGTAATGTTTTGTGAGCTACTTGGAGCGATGGGAATTACACGGCTCAGCATACGTGACGTCAGGAACTTTCACCATGTCACCATCACATATGTTTGCGACTGACCATTTTGAACAAAAGTTATGAGTTTGTATTTTTAATTACGCCCCTTAAACGGATACAGGATGGAGGAGGCCATTTGATTTCCCGTGTCTGTTTTTGTTTGTGGTTTATGGACACGACACATAAAACATTAAAATCACTATGATGATGATTTTTGGACGGATGGTTCTTGGGTCTAAATCTACCTCAGAATGTTTCCTTTTGTCTGTTTCTTCTTGTCTTCTTTAACACTACAAAATAAGATGTTCCTCTTGATTTTCTGTAAAAGTTTGGCCATATAACAACACAAAGATCAGATCAGTTTTGAATGGCTATTATCAAACCTACAAATTGCTGTCTGAATGCCCTTCTAGACTACTGGTGAGGGATATGAACTCATCTCACAACAGTTTTGCATAAGATCAGAAGGTATTGAACTTGTCCTGTTTTTCTGGGGCAAATCATAAAAATAGGCCTTCACCGTGTGATTACTCAATGCCAAATCATCATACACCTACACATATTTTGGATATACGCATGATTTGAAATATGGGGGTACTAGAGTTCGAAACAGCAGTGGGGGTGGGAAGGTGATACTGAAACATTTACATAGCAATCTTACCTGTAATTGTAAATATTATTTCCCCATGTTCCTTTTTGGAGGAATCTTGACACACAATTTAAGACACCCCTAAAGTGGAACACTGCATTTCTTAACGTTAAAATGGCAAATTTAAACCAATGTCAGAAAGAGCCCAAGACCAGCATAATGTAGTATGTTAATGCATGCTAGCTTGCTAATGCTAGCTTGTTTAATGTACTGTCTTACCTTCAAAGGTTTTGAATTAGAGCGTCTAAGGATGAAAGTTAACGTTATCTACTTTCTAACTTTTGCCTTAAGGTACAGTTAAACTATCTGACGTTAGTTAGCTTTAGCTAGCTACCCCTCAGTTATATTATACAGTTCTCATTTCAAAACTACCTCACGTGGAACCTGTTGCACCTTTTCTGGGTCATATCTGTTCAAAATATAGAACAGGCCTTTGTCATGTGATGACTCAACACCATGCTGTTGCAAATCCATGATAGTTAGGATACAAGGTCATCTCACAACCTTCTCACATGAGTTCAGAGGGCATCAAACTTACCCTTATTTTCTCGGGTCAAGCATAAAAATAGGAATTTACAGTGCAATTACATGACATCACATTGTCTAAGACTCAAGAAATTTGGAATCTGCGTTCATCTCACAACCCTCTTGGATCAATTCAGAGGGGGCCAACCTTATTTTACTTTTGTAGGTCAAACCGCTTCAGTGCATTAAAAAAATAGGCCTTTCCCACATGATGACTCAACACCAAACTGTCATAGGCTCAAGATATTTGGGAAATATATTTCAACTTGCAACCTTCTCATGAGTTCATAGGTTGACCTTGACCTACATTTTCAGGATCAAATCAGGGAGGATCTAAATGTTAATGAGTGCCCAAAAACCTGACCCTCTACTCTGCAGTACCAGTTTGACTGGAGCTACTGGTCCTTCGTGACAAGTATCTTGTCTTATTTGATATTATCATCCCCATATAATTAAAAACAAGGTGTTTTTATCATAGAATGACACAGATGGTGAGTTTAAAATGTTGCAAAGAAATGTGTATATTGTCACTGTTATGCTGATGATGTACACTTATACATTTCTCTGTCTCTGGTGATCTGAGCCTTGTAAGCAAGCTGGTAAACTACTTGAAAACTTAGTCAAAACGTTTTTGTGGCCTTAGAGTCTCTTAAACTTAATGAACAAGCTAAGAATCTTAAACTAGGGACCAGAGGTAAGGCTTTGTGCATATTTAGCTTGACTACATGCAGTAGCCAGTCGCTGTACAACATAAAATTGGAGAAGTTTCCTGAATGGGCTACTACATGAAGTATTGCAAAATAATTTTGTGAAATGTATTTTTAAACACTTTTATCCTTTACAGAGATGGGTATTTGTTATTAATTTTGTGATTTGTAATTAAAATTTCAGTTACTGAGTCAGATGTTAAATTAGCCATGTTAGCTAATGTTAATCCAGGCAAAAGCTTGTTGTATTAGCACTAAATCAACCTGGATTTTCAGTTATTGTGTATAAATTTAGTCATTTTAAACCAGTGTCATGTCTCGGCATTGTTAAATTCTGTCTTGCTTAACTTCTATGGGAAAAAAAATGTAGATCCATTTCTATTAGCGTAGCAGCCTTTTGAAACTGTCGATGCTTAAACTCCCAATGATTCTTGACAGTGATCTTAATTATGTTCATTAAGATCATATCCTTTTACCTACAATATGCAAAATAAGAAAAGTCAATAATAATTTAAAGCACATGCTTCGCTTGATTAAAATAAAATTGAAGTTTCCGGTATGTATTCTCCCCATTGCAGTCATATTGCTTGCGCCACTACATCACATCATATTGTCCCATTTTCTGCTCAGCGAAAGAACAAATTCATCATGCATATCCTATTTGTTCCATCAGGAAACAAACAATAACATTAATTTAATAGTCAGAGACTGTAGCACTTAGCAGAGATCCCCTGGTGTTTGAATGAAGTGTTAGATTAGATTTATGTTACCTTCCTCAGTGGCAAACCTGCCGCATGGTGATGAGATGATACTGTATCAAATTAACGAATCAGAGGGGGAAAAAGACTCCCACTGGTAAAGATCTAATTATTGCAAACACAATAAACAGCTTGATTGTTTTTAATGTATGTTACTCTGTCCCCCATCATCCTGCTGCTTTACGGTAATCTGAAAGAAAATGTTATATTGCACACAGCGGTTTTTCCAGTTTGAATCAGAATGAACAGGGAATCGCTCTTTTGTGTTCATTTCTTATGCATCAGAACAGTGCTGCTTTTGTGACTTTGTGTGTGGAATTCCATTGTTTTTAAATTGCCCTAGAAAGGCAATGGAAAGCTGCAGGGACATGCAGTATTTAAACAGATTTTTTTTTTTCTTTTTTTCAGGTGGATGGAAATGCTGATTTTCTGGTATTTGAAAGCCATCTTTGCTTCCATCGGTAAGAAACCAAGCCGAAAGCTTCAATGGTAAGATGAGGCCCACCTGGAAGAAGAAAAAGTTGCCGTTCGTTGGCTGGTCGCTTTAGGCTGGGTCCAAATGTGAGCACATTGCCATAGACGCCCATGTTAAAATGTTAAAAATTAGAGGAGGAAAAAGCGTTTACAGCCTGATACAAAATTGGTTTTAGCTTCTATAGCTGGTTTTCCCCTCCATGGCACTGTATGGGGTGGATTTTTTTCTAACTTTTTAATTTCAGATTTTTTTTAAGCCCTAACATTATGTATAATTAGAGGCATGGGCTCTTTGAGTGACAGTGTCAGTGAGGGGAGATTTCAAACTGTGAACATCGCTTGTTCAGAGGCTGCTAGTTGCGGCTGTTAGCTGTTGTGGAAAGTCATGTTTGTCTTTTTTGAGCATTTTATTACAAATATCTGCTATAATATGGCTTGTTGTTTAGCTAATTACACTGATGTATTGTCTAAGTTGTCTGTGCTGCAGTATTTGCATCAAGTGAACTTTTCATGTTGTTTAATGTCCTGTGCAAATAACGTTAGTACTTTTAGGAGCTATTGGTAGCTTCATTCTACAGATTCCATTAATCTGGGATTACGAAGAAAATAAGCGGGTCATAATTTTTAATGTTCACACCAAAGCAAACCGCCATGAGAAGCACTGCTCAGTCCACAAAAATATACCTAGGTCCTACCCAGGTCATGCATGGTGTCATCCACACTCCACCTCTTTATCCAAATATGGGTTAGTCGTGGTGCAAACAGAGTCAGCACAGCCAACATGTACCCACCTGCATGAAAAATCATCTCGCACAGTGTAAAGTATGTTTTACATCAAATGAATGTTGTAAAGAGAGAATGCAAAAAAATGAAAAAAAAACATGCAAAAAAAAAACATGCAAAAATATTTGCGATGACACTTCCAGAGCTCCGTAAAAATGCCTGTTTATACAAATAAAAAAATTGAATATTTTACAAAAGCACACAACAGACGTCACATTAAAATGTTGGTTTACATAATAAATGACTGAACCAATCAGTGTTTAGCAGGCACCTTTACCCAGAATCCTTTGCGATCTGTCTCTTTGTTACAAAACCCCAGAATTAGTGCATTATTCAACATTAAAAGATATATGTTATATTTTAACTTTGTACAAATGACAGAATTGACATTAATGGAGTTATTCTATCGGTATTAATGTTATTTATAAATCAAAACCATAAGTTAATATGACTTTATTTTTCAAGACCTCCACATGACCAGACCTTTATAATTGATACAGGGCTGGCTTTACGGTTGCTCTCAGAGTGCCTCTGTGCTGGGAGGGCTGTAACAAACAAGAGCTTCCAGCAGGGGGGGCCGAATGTTGAAAGAAAAAAGTGTGGGCTTATTGTTTGGGTCTCGGGGTGCCTCTGTCTGTGCTCAGAGTGCTGTAGAACTTCCAGCAGGGGCAGACTGTTGAAAGAAAAAAGTATGGTCTTACTGTTTGGGTCTGTTGTTATTTTTAATATTATTAGAAGCTATTAAATTTGTTTTACTAGTAGTTGTAAATGTGCCAGAGATAATATTAGAATTTATCTGTTATCGGTTATCTGTAACTTCCGATACATTTTTGGGTGGTTTATTGTTTAATCTTTATCGAAGATAACTTTTCAGTTATTTGATTATCTGTTATCGAAGTTAATTTTTTGGTTATCTGTGCCCACCATTGTGGAGATGTTTACGGACACTGAGGCCTGAGACTACCATGTAGTAGCAGATGGACCAACCCGAAAGTAAACCAAACTGTCACACATTGGAGGTTTTTTTTGGCAACGGCACTCATGGGGCGACTATGACCGTGAAAATCGTTGACTAGCATAAGACGGCTAATCTATAAGTTTAGCGCTTGATGTGAAACGGAGATTAGATGGATAATGTTGGACGACTAACCTTAGTCGACTAAGTAAGCTTAGTCGACTAAGCTTAATCTAAGATTAATCACTTTTATCAAACTGGGCCCAGGTCTCCAAAAAATCTGAATGACTTTGAGTGAAATGAGCGGTCATTTTAAGGAGATCTAGTGGTGTACTACTTGAATTGTGAGGCAGCTGTGACATTATGCTCATGTGGCATGCTTTCCCAAGCATGATCCACTCTCAGGTGCCTGATTCCTGATGTGTTTAGCAAGTGGACCACGGGTGGATCAGACCAAGGAAGATAAGGATTTGACCACAGGTCTGCCTGGGTGGTTGCCAGATGTGGTCCAAAAAAGTGATGCTCAGTGGTAACCATCTCATTCTCCCAACCCTGACGTACCCCAGCTTGAAAGAGCATGAAATCTTACAAATATGGGAAGAAAAGCAGGAATGTAAAAAAAAAAAACACATGTAAAGTAGTCCTTTTCACATTATTTGTGAAACCTTATTGCTAATCATGTGGTCTTGGTGGCCAGTAAGACATCTGTTGCTTCCATTAACTACAAAATCTCTGATCTCAGATCAGCTTGTGCTATGATGTGAATATTAGCGGGCCGCCAACTCTATTAGACGTTCTCCGAATCCATGCTCAGACGTTGTGTTTGGCACGTTTTTATTCATTTTTCTCCTACTTTCGTATGTTTTGCTCATCAATGTCAGATGTTAAATCTCTCATTGTGGAACAAAAACACAGCGGGGAATCTGTGGTGATTCAACATCACAAAATATTTATCTTGCCACCGATTGATCTGCGATATTAATTCACACGTTCACTTCTGAAGTGCGCCCATTATTTCTAAGCCTGCCTCTTTTGTATGACTGACTCTTATTTAATTAACGCCATTACCGTCACCGCAGCCCACTTGATTGGTCGATTCGCAATTTACAGTATTTTCCCTCCAATCTTTCCAGCAACGCTGACATTTGGAGAATTCTCGATTTAACGTATTTAGACAAGTTTGATTGGAGATTTGTAAAATCCCCTTTTTGTGTCTGGCATTCTGGGCGTTAATGCTGTGAGTCCGCGGATTAGACGTGACATTTCTAAGATATAGAATAATATCTTTGATGTGCAAAGAATAAATGCAAATTAGCCCGTGTTTACTGTGGCGCGGTATATTGGCATGCTAGTCTTAGTGCGCCACTTTGTGTGTCTTTGTGTAAAAACCAAAGCACCAAATAAAAAGAGTTACAGAGACGGTTATTTATCCACAAGGAAGGCCGATGAGAGCCCCAGTGGTTTATTGATTTTCAGAACTACTCGGCTTCCGTTATCCTGGGGTGTTGAGCGCTGTTCATTGGACACACGCAACACCTCAGGCTGTGATCCCGCCAGCTCTCACAACAGGCCCGACCCCTCTATCCCATTCATGCCCGCTCACGCCGATGTCTCAATAGCTTCCATCGAGGCAGCAGGCAGCCATATGGGGAATAGGAGCCTCTGTCTCGGATCTTTGATGTCTATTGTCCGTGAAGCGAACGAGCGGGAATGTGCTTATTTTCCACATGAGGGAATTTCTGCTGGGATTCCGTTGCATGTTGTGCTTCAGCGCAGTGCTGAGGTCGTAGGTTCAAATCAACAAGGCAAAGTTATGAATCAGCAGGTGATCAGAAAGTTCCCCACTCATTCAAATAGTACCAAAAAAAGTTGGAAAAAGGTTACCTTCTGATCTGGGTTTTTAAAATAAAATGGAAGAAGGGAATTGAATATAAACCAACATATTTGTTAGTGAACCTAGAGATTCTGCACTGACTGTAGCTTTTAAATTCATAATTTCATAGGCTGCTCATTCCTGAAGTGTTTAAAACATGTGTTTCAAAGGTTTCAAAACATTTCAGAACACTATTTTAAGTTAGACATCACTAATTTGCAGGACTGACAAAAAGTGTTCACACCATCCCCAGCCACATATTCTATCTGTTCTTTTATTTCAGTTTTGCTTTCCTGTTTGATTGTACTGTTAGGTCATATCGTGATGTCTTCCTTTTCATGTAGACTCTGAAAACATGTTCGAAATATAGGTAAAAAGTTGTGAAATGTTTGAAGCACTTTTTCAAATTAGACGTCACTAATTTGCAGTACATCATGCCATATTGCCCCATTGGGGATAATAAAGATACCTTGATGCCATCCCAGGCCACACATTCTATCTGTTCTTTCATTTTAGCTTTGCTTTTCTGTTCTGTTGTATTTTTGGGTCATATCACAATGTCTTCCTTTTCATGTAGACTCTGAAACAATGTTTGAAACATGGGTAAAAAGGTTGTGAAACATTTGAAGCACTTTTTCAAATTAGCCATCACTAATTTGCAGTACTGATGAAAAGTTTGGCACCATCCCCAGCCACACATTCTATCTGTTCTTTCATTTTCGCTTTGCTTTCCTGTTCTGTTGTATTTTTGGGTCATATTGCAATGTCTTCCTTTTTATATAGACTCTGAAACAATGTTTAAAACATGGGTAAAAAGATTGTGAAACATTTGAAGCACTTTTTTAAATTAGCCATCACTAATTTGCAGTACTGATGAAAAGTTTGGCACCATCCCCAGCCACACATTCTATCTGTTCTTTAATTTTTGCTTTGCTTTCCTGTTCTGTTGTATTTTTGGGTCATATTGTGATGTCTTCCTTTTCATGTAGACTCTGAAACAATGTTTGAAACATGGGCAAAAAGGTTTGAAATTTTTGAAGGGTTATTTTGAGTTAGCCATCAATACCTTGCATTTCCAAGAAAAGATTTTGCCATCATCCCCAGCCATACATTTTCTTTATTCTAGTTTTACTTTCTCATTCTGTTGTACATTTCTGCCCTTGTTGTGATGTCTTCCTGTTTGTGTGGGACGATGTTTAAAACATGGCTGTTTTAAAGGAATTAAGAAGATTCAGAGAACCATATTAGACATTTCAAGTTAACAACAGTAATTTGCAGTATACACAAAGGCGTTTAACACCACCCCCAACCACACATTGTAGCTACTCTTTAATTCTGGTTTTGCATTGAGATTCTGTTGTATGCTTTGCCCAGTATTTGCCCCCATACTGGGCATCCCCATAGTTGCTAACTTAACTCAATCGCTGATGCTGATATGAAATGTGGGCAGAGCACCGAAAAGCACGCAATGGCGGTCTCAAGTCAGGGGCTGCAGCCTCTGAAGAAGATCTGGCCTCCTGAGACTAGCGATTGCACCATTAGCTTGTCCCACCACTACCCACTGTCATCGAGCAACCTTGACAGCTAGCAAAGTGGGTGAAACCTGTAGTTTAGTAATCAGTTTTCAGTACTTATTTATACTTTGCTCATAAACATTACTTATGTATACTTATACATGTATAGAACCCCAAATTGTCCTTTTTCTTTGGCTTGGAAAAAAGAAAGAAAAAAAAAAAAAACGAGAATCCCGCAATGACTCTTGGCATTGTTTGGGTCAAGAAGGATACCCCTGTTGTACCCTCTGTTTTCAGGGAAAGAAGTCTGCATTCGTTGGGAGCCTTCCAAACGGAACAGCCTAGTTGCGACTTTTTACCGACATTTCAGAAAACCACTAGCAACTCCTATAGCAACATTTTTTTTTTTTTTTTTTTTTGGCAGTACTGACCACAACTACACCACACATCCCCCCCTGCTTTTCAGGAATCAAACAGCCTCCAGTTTAACGCTGCCCACTCCCAACGTGTAGAAAAAGAGAGAAAAAAAAGAAAAAAAGGCCATCTGGGTGCTGTTGTGAACGAGATGTCATGGCTGCCGCTCACCTTTAGCTTGAGTTTGTCTTTAATTATTGTCAGGGAGGAACACACAGCCCAGCTCATCAACTGGATAAATATTTGACTGCTGTTCCATAAATTGGCATCGGGGGTTTATTCTAACAACGCATTCTGTCCGAGCCAGACATCATGCGCCGAGCGACGCACAGTGAATTGGCTCGCTGCAGGTGACCTCAGCTCATCTCGGCATGAGGTAAATTAAAACTCACATTTCTGTTCAGGAAATGAGAGATTTCGCACACTTCCTGAATTTATCTTGTTTAATTATAACCTGCATCAAAGCCTAATCTACGAAGCGTTGACAGGGGCTGCCAATTAATCAAGGAATAGCTATGTTTGTGCACTTTGAAGGAGTGCGCACGCTTTGTGTATCATCGGGGTGGATGTGCATGTGGCTGGCTACGCGTGCCTCTGGGTAAAAATTTGATCTGGCTCAACCCCGGGGGGGTTTCACTAACAGGACTCAGGGGTACATGCTGGCACCATCTGAGGAAGCTCAAAGCAGGACACACAGGCTGTGAGGCGTCACGCATTAATAAATAAGGATCCCACTGTGATTTTAGCCACTGTCGCTTTAGCTTGGCTTACGGTTTATGCTAAAAGCAAATCTGTGGCGGATCATAAAAATCCAAAGAGTCGGACGTTTTTTGATTATCATTCCGCGTTGGACAACAAAGGCGGCGAAGGGCGAGCGAGAAACAAAACTTTGATAAGTGAAAACTTAACGGAGATTGCTTGGAATTTGACTTACAAATTGCATGCGGTAATATATGAAATTATGATAATAATGACAGTTGCATTCAAGCATTAAGCTGCTTCTGATTCACAGTAGCAGCGACCGTGAACGCCGCTCAGTGTTTGCCTGAAGGATCAATCACACGAGCAGCGACAAGTAAATCACTTCCAGAAACTTTGAGCAATGCATCACTGGTCATACGTCAGCATTTGTGCAAATCTGAGCGCGTGCGTCTTTACGGCATTAAACTCGAAACACAACGGCAAAGACTTTGAATTTACTCAGTCAACTTAAATTACCTTTTTTTTCTCAAGGTGGTGCTTGAAGTGTAAAATTTCCAACACCATTTCCTAATGGTGTATAGGCAATGCACTGATCTTACTTGCTTATCCTTATTCAGGTCCCAGGTCTGGGAGCATTCGTTGGTGTTATGTGTCGCCACATTGAAGACACAATGGATCCAACCTGGGTCTGGGATGGCAACCACTCAGTCAGACAACCAGCTGATTCCCACCTTTTCAAAGCAGCCATTTTTCCATTGCTCCCAGCGTCCTCATGGCCGTTCCCAATTGCTTGGGTCCACTGGATCATGCCCAAGAGAGTGTGTCACATGGTCAAAACAGGGTAGCTGATGTTCCCTCACAGTAAAAGTGTTACGCATCTTCTCAATCTCTCCCCATTTGACACAAATTTATCCCAGTGTTACCCAGGATCCTCTAAAGAGACCTAGTACAATGGTTACCATCCAAGTCTCGCAACCATACAGTAAGACAGGAAGGGTAAGGACCCTCAAGTACTGGAACTTCATTCTCCTGCAAAGGTATTGTCGTGGTCAAATGACCCACTCTCACGCTAAGTTTGTGTCAAGTTCATGGAAAGTGATTTAATCCACTAGTTTGTGAAACCGTCATGAAATGTACATTTTCATGATGGTATCATAAAACATTTCATGATGGGATCTCAAACAATTGAGGTGAGACGGGGGATTGTTAGGGTTATGGTTAGGATTAGGGGTAGGGTTAGAGTTAAACTGCCAAATTAATCAGCGACAAGTGACTGAGTCATGAAAATTTACTATATTTTGTGACAGTATTACAAAAAAATGGCATGAGATTGGGCTGGGTCAAGCACCTCTATCTAGACAACACCACTGCATAAACTCTACTCAGGTATTTAGAGACTCAGAAACATGAAAGTCAGTGCTGGTTAACTTCCATTATTAGGCTTTCTTGTGTCTTTTCTTGAGTGTGCAGTAGCTTGCCGTGCTGACGACACGGAGGAGACGACAAATAAGGGATAGATAAAGTGGCGGTATGAACGTTGGCATCTTTGTTCCTTTATATTCCTACGACGGGGCTTTTGCAGTGTCAAAATCCAATCCCTCATCAGTGACGTGACACCTGGGTAATGGATCAAGCAGGGGATTGCTTGTCGGAGATGAAATACGGTGAAGACCTTGTGTGCCCTGTGGCCACTACGATAACTATGAAGGTCCGACAGAAACCCTGAACATGAGAAGATGGTAAAATAAGAAGTCCTCAATGGTAGATCAGGCAGAGGAGGTGATGTCGTGTAATCCAACGTCCATAAAGGCTGCAGCAGGTCCTCAGACCCCGATCGTCTGTGGTTTCCCACCCATTGGACCCGGCTAAGGATCTGTCAAGAACTGTGTGTTTGTCGGTGTGCAAGGACATTCCCACGTTAAACAAACCCATGCACAGGCGTCTCTAGATTGACCTGGATGCAGATATCCCATCTGGGAATCGATCATGAGACAATCTTCTTTGCCAACGAGGGGTTGCCATGACGACGACCATCATGAGCATTTCGCCCCTTAAGTTCCAAACCAGATTCCAGCTTTGTCTGGTTTCCACATATCATCAGAACAGCAACATATGGTAAAGCAATGAGTCTAAATGATGGATCATACGCAGTTGCTGTCTCCATGACTTTGGGTGATTGTCAATAAAGTTAAATTAATCACAGATGGGTGTCAACTTGGATTCCATATTGAAGCAAGAGCAGGGAAAAACCATTCAGGGGTCTTCTTGGGCGTCTTGTTTGCATGTGGGCTTTACAGCGCCTGGCTAAAGTTACTGCGATAACCTGTAAGCGGGTGTCTTTTACTTCAGTGTCAGTATTAATCTGCACTCACCTGCCATTCCTCTTTCTCTATCTGAGGATACATATTTATGAAGTCTGGCACGCCTTGTGTGAACATTTGCAAGTGATTACGTGCATTCTTCTCGCTCCAGAGTTGGAGTCCAGATGTGGAGCTGTAGAAACACAAATACAGATGTTGTCCAGCCCACTGCGGCATCGTGTCGTTGAGGAATAGGTTGTTTGTTTGCGTTCGCATGCTAATCGGCTGAGGCGAGGCGTCTCGTTGTGATCACAGAGTCGCCGTTTTAATGAGTCCATCAATTGATGTTTGTTCCCTATTCTGGCTTTCGGAGAAGTTCAAGCTTCCAACAACAAAGTCTGCCTCCTCTGACAGCTGGACCAATAAAAGGTTGAGTGTTTTGATCAGACGGCCTCAAACAATCCTTTACTGGACTGGAAAAAAAAGCGGACTTACCGTAGCGCTATTCATCATGTGAGGCCGTCAGGGTTCAGCCGGTGTCACGGTCAGCTTCAAAAAGCCTTACTTATTAACTTCTTTTCATTCTGCCTGGACCTGTGTGTAAAATCTTTGAAGATTTGATCAGGTACAGGTGCCGGCTCTTGCTGTTCAAAGCGACACCTCAACGCTTTCGCGGGGCCATTAAAGTTGACGTAAGGGCCATCGCGGGCCAACTTTTGTATTTCTATTCCACTCGCAGCCCGCGCAGGAATAAGATCATTAGGGATAATTACAGATGTTCTGTCCTACAGCTCTTTCTCCACTTCAATTCACCTTCTGCAAAAAAGTTTTACTTGAGAACAAAATCCAGAAAGCTCACATACTTTCGCTGTGTGCCAACAATATTTCTGACATGAGATTTTTGTTGTTCTTACAGTAGTTTCAGATTCTCTGTATTTATTACAAATGTGGACGGGCAGTTTAAACAAGTGTTTTTTTCAGGAGTAAATGCTGTTCTCCAATGATTATTTAGTCACTGCAAAGTGCTAAGAAGCTATTGCGCTGGTTATGCTTGTTTGTCTATCCATGGCGATATCTTCAAAACACAAAGAGTAAATTATATCAAACTTGGTGGATAAACTTAGTGGATCTTCCTCTTCCAACACAGGTCATGCCAAGGTCATAAGTCTGGGGTCAAGGTCATATCAGAGGTCCTCATCCCCTGACTATATCTTTAGAACGCAAAGAGGAATTTCAATCAACTTGGTGGATAAAATCAGTTGCCCTTCCTCTTGTAACACGGGTCATTTTGAGGTTATAGGTCAGAGGTCAAGGTCAAATCAGACATCATCGTTTCTTGTCCACGGCAATATCTTCAAAATGCAAAGTGCAGTTTCAATCAAACTTGGTGGATAAACTCAGTCAACCTCTCTCTCACAACACAGGCAATGTCTGAGTTCAAGGTCAACTTAGATGTCATCACCTGCTGTCCAAGGCGATATCTTTAAAACGGAAATAGCAGGTTCAATCAAACTTGGTGGATAAACTCATTGGACCGTCCTCCTGCAATACAGGTCATTTCAATACCATGGATCTAAGTTCAAGGTAAAATTGGAGGTCATCATCTCCTGTCCATAGCAAAATCTTCAGAATGCAAACAAGGTCAAATCACAGATTATCATGGCCTGTCCATGGCAATATCTTCAAAATGCAAAGAACAATTTCCATCAAACTTAGTGGATAAACTCAGTGGATCTTTCTCTCACACAACAGGTCATTTTAAGGTCATAGGATTGAGTTGCAGGTCAAATCAGAAGCTATAGTCTAGTGTTTATGGTTATATCTTCAAAATGCAAATAGCAGTTTTAAGTCAAACTGGACCATCCTTCTGAAACAGGCCATTTCGATCTCATTGATCTAAGCTCAAAGTAAAATTGGAAGTCACTGTCCAAAATACATTAATGGCCATATCTCAAGAAAGAGATGAGATAATGGAACACATTTTGCTGGATAGACTTTTTCTCCCCTGGGGTTAGCAAACGTATGAAAGCTCTGACATCGATGCTGTCATGTGATGATGCCAAGCAACGCTGAGAAATTAGCTGGCCCTGGTGAGGCACTGTAATTGCCTGGACACCTTATATTGCAAAGTATAATTTAAATAACGAGTCATTTTAATGTAAATGTAGCAGCATCCCCACAGCAAAGGGTATTACTGTGAAAGTCACACTGTTGTTATGGTGTGGTGACTTTTGACACTTGAGAGAGGTGCGTGACAGGTGGTGATGGATCAGTTTTCTGCATGCGTGGTCGCCATCCAGTACCCAGGGCAATTCCATAATGTGGTAAATGTGGACCCGAAAACTAAAACTCTTCAACATTGGGGCACGTTGACATTAGTGTTGGTAAAAGATGTTGAAAATAGAAGTATAAAATATACAATAGATCAGCAAAGATTTAAACTTTTTGGATGGGCCATTTTGGGAATACCCCAGTTACTTCCAAACACTTGGGCTAATTGTGTCAACCAAGCCATTACACTTGTATTAACACAGTTTAATATGTATCATTCACTTATAAATCACTTTAAGACAATTAAAACAGACTCGGTATGTTTGGATTTCTGCAGAGTGTGAGCTTGAGGATTCAGGTGCTTGCAGCGAGAGTAGTTTTGGGGTGTGTGTTCTTTTGGGGCCAGATTCAAGATTAGATGCATCTGCACCTCGTGCAACAACTGATCCGGCTCTCCTCTTCACCGCGGCACGCTCCGACAATCAGGCAGGTTACCAAACAAACAGATGAAGTCAACAGAGAAATGTTGCCGTGCGTCTTCTGAGATGTGACTGCAGCAGATGTGCCGCTGACACTAGCGCTTGACACAGTGTGACAGCCTACTGTGTCTACACAGCCGGCGCCGCTGTGACTTATTTTGAAGGAGGATGGGGAGGAAGGGGAATGGGGGGTGACACTGCGCACATGATCACACACAAGATAATGTTTGTCAGCAGCAACAGCGGTGTCACGAGGCAGACAGCTGGTTGATTTCACGCCGCATTCGCGTTGGATGTTCTGTCCTCAAAAGATTTCCATATGTGAGTCGGGGAAGGGGGCGGCGAGTCGGGTTTTGGAGGTGCAGGCTCTGATTTGCGCACTGTGCTTGATTCAATCTCCGAGGTGAACCGCGGCCATTACATTGCAAGGTCAAAATCCAATTACTTAAATGGAATTTTACCCACGATATTTCTCACAGGTCCCATCTCTCAAATACATCTCCACACTGCCACCCAGACAGACAGGCTGAAAGCACTGCATGCTGGTTAACGGAGTTCTTGGCTTTGAGCGGCTCTGGGGGGGGAGATGGAGTGAGGGAGTATCTGTATCCAGGTAATTACAGTCTGAGGGGCCACAGAGGTCTTCTGTGATTACACATCAGCCCTGTAATGGATTCAACACTTACAGACAGAGCGAGAAAGTGGGCAGCCGCGTTCCTTACCTTGCCATCGTGAAAGGCACGGGACAGGGGGCGGGTGAGGGAAGGGAAGGCAAGGCAAGGCGGGGCGGGGTAGGTATATCTGCAAGATGGATTACGTGGGGTTTGCCGAGTTCAACGTTGACACAGATTCATCGTAAATCATTATGCCGGGGACCTGGAGTGATTTCTGCATTAGAAGCAGAAAATGGAGTTCAGCCAGTCAATGAGGGAGGGCATATTTCACATCAATCACCTCTAAACTCTCACGTTACCAAGGCTTAAATCTCACTTATACTGATACCAGTAGGGTTCAATGGGTATGATGGCAATCAGCAAGACACCGCACTAACAATGCCCCACTGTCGACACACGGGACACAGCGTGAGGCTCCCTTCCCGTTTACATAAAGTGAATTATATATGAATTGAAATGGAAAAGATGGGACTGATGCCACAGATTCTAATTCTGGTGTCTATTTAAAGTTTGTAGTGGTTCAAATGGTTCAACTGCTTACCTACATACAACAGCAGTTTTGTTCAAATTCTGTGTAGAAAAGACCGATCGGGGGATCTGCTTGTCTGAGGTTGGATTGAATCAGCGAGTACGAATGAAGAACTTACAACTTTTAAAACTATTGTTGGACTAATATTCAAGCAGTAAGTTTTAAGGAGATGAGTTACCAACATACAGACCTGGGGTTGATGCCGTGTCACCTGTTGGTGGACTTAGATACGGCACTTCATCTGCATGGTCTCAGTCCACGCAGTTGTAAATGGGTTCCGGTGTTGCAGACCGAATGGTCCGCCCCTAAAAATCAGTCCACCTTTTGCATCTGCGCATGCGTCATTTCGGACCACAGCAGCACGTCTGAGACGGAGTCTCTTCACCCAAAGCAATCAAATGGAATAATGTGATTATTAACCATCAGATGATAAAAGTAAAACCTCTCAAATCGTTCTGAAGCTTGTACAGCTTGGAACTCCGGCAAGGACGGTCGCATTCTCTCCACTCCCCTCAACCTCGCTTCCTCCCTGCCACCTCAAAGGCAGCGCGGTTTTTACTGCTGCAGCCTTCAACCCACATGGGGTGTGCAGCCAGTACATTCTGAGTGCTGTCCCAAGCCTGGATAAAGGATGGAGGATGGTGGGTTAGTCTATCTCAGCCAGGTTTTGTAGGCAACTCAAAAGCAATTCATGTTATCATCTTGTAACTCATCACATTAACAGAGTACATAATGAGGATGATGTGATTAAATGGTGATTAACTTTGCACCAGATTAACTGAAAAAGCAACATTGTTTTGCTTGTGTAATATCCCATTGGTGCATCTGCTACCTGTTGGATGTGGTGCTTGCTTTCATATAATTTTAGATCATTTATGCAGCACAAACCACCCAGCAGGTGGCAGACACGTCTATGGGTTATTGCATAGGCATAACAAAGCTTTTACAATCAATCTGGTACATTAAAGATCACCAGATGCAATAGAGTTTGTGTGTTGTGTGTATTACATGTAGTTTATTTTAATTTGGTGGGCCGTCGGACCTATTGTCTGGGAGACAATTTGGGAAGTGTGTTCAACTGGAGATGCACCCGGAAGGGCATCTGGAGTAAAACTTGTGGCAAATCCCAGTGCAGCTCTGGAAGCAAGCATACTTAACCACTTTACCACCCCTGCCTAGACTCAATCAATACTAATTTCATGAAAGAGTCATTCATTTTCTATACTCCCTTATTCCAAAGGGAGGTGGAGCCTATCTCAGCAGTTACAGGCTAAGCAGTGGAGTAAAACAAAGTTACTCTTTCAGTCGATCTGGTGCATCAAAGTTCACCAAAAGGAACAGGGTTTGCCCTCATTATATGGTATTTTAATATGGTGAATTACAAGATGACAGCATGTGTTGTTTTTGAGTTATTGGCTACAAAAGCTGGCTGGGTTGGACTCACTCGCTCACCCACACATCTACATTTTTGCTGCCCAAGCCTTACATCTGGAAAATGTCAAAAATTGCCCAACTCTGCCAATACCGCTGTGTGTGCTCTCCACTATATCCCATTTTTATTTTATATAGTTTTTGTGGACACGTGTGAGGAGGATTGACTTGTGGAAAAAAGGTGCGATTGAGCGGCTTCACTGGAGGAATCCGGATATGATGAAAACATTAGACGTAAAAAAAAACCAAGAGAAAGGGAAAGAAAAAAGAAATCCCGCCAGTGTGCGTCGAAGGCACACTGAGGACTAATATTAATTATTTACGCAACATTTTTGACACAAACGCAGGGGTGTGACGCAGCTGAAGTCGGCACAAACTTTTTGGCTCATCGTTCTTCTTCGGTGGTTTTTTTTTTTCCCCCTCCCGCAGAGACTTCTGGAAGGAGCGGAGGAAAAGGAAGCAAAGATGGGAATAAATGCGTTCTAAAGAGAAGGAGTTGTCATGTTTGAAAGGTAAGTTACAAAATATGTTTGTTTTAGTTCATGAAGCGTCGATAAAGAAAAAGAGGGAGTTTGTCGCTGAAGTGCTTCCTGAAAGTTTTCCGCTAAAGTTGTCGCGAGGACACTTTTTTCTTCTTCTTCCTTTTGGTCCACTTGTGTTTTCAGTGTTCGCGGCGAGACGCTGATTTTTCACAGCGCTGAAGGTTGAAAGGAGAGAAGAACTTAATTCTGTCGTGTGTGAACCCCCTAAAAGACGAGTGTCTGATGTCCAGAGAGACCGTCCTGCCGGCGGATGGTCCTGCGGGGCCGGAGGAGGGCCCTCAGCCGGAGACAAGTCCCCTGCTGTCAGCCTCACACGGTAACGACACCTTCAAACACACACGCACTGCTTATAAATCATCAAAAAAAAGTGCTTTAGGTCTCCTAAGGAGAAGGAAAGGTTTCCCCAAAGTGTCAGTACATCCACCATAGAGAGGTCGAGAAGGACTCCAAAGTCCTCCCCCCCCCCCCCCCCCCCCCCCCCCACACACACACACACACACGTTGTCCATCACTGCAACAAATGTTTCAGAAAATAACTGTCCAATTAATCTATCAGTTGTTTGTCTTGTAAAATGTAAGAAAGTAGTGAAATCAGAATATTTGGATAGTCATTGAAAGAAAGAAGCAATGCTTTCCGCTAACCCTAACGATACAAATACATATTTATAATTGTATTTATTACTTAATGTATATTATAATGGTTTAACGGCTGGTGTGCAAGACTAATAGGATATCAGAATAGATGTTGAGGAACTTCATCAAGTGTTAAATATTAAGAGCAGATTAGTGTGTAGATCATCTGTGAACAGCGATATAATTATGGATCGAATGGTAATAGGTGTATCGTGATATGTATGTTCCATCCCTAATTAACAGTTTCATCAAGAGGAAGAACCCTGTAAGTTTTGGTTGTGATATGGCTGAACATTTAGGCCTATAAATATTTGTAAAGTGATATTTTTTTAATGTGTGTAATTTTGCCTCTGTATACCACCATAGTAGAGGTTAAATGACACAAGGTGTTATAGTGTTTTAGCTTGAAATTGAGGGGTTTATGAAAAATATCATAGTCATTTAGGAATTAGTGTACGTATGTTCTTTGTGATTCAGTGTTTTGCCGTTACCCATAAGGCATCATGTCACTATGCAGTGCTACATATGCATAAAATTGCTGGAAGCGTTCCGGTGTGTTTCTCTCTATGTGGATTCACATTTTGAAAGCTGTTGTGTAGTGATACATTGCATTATGAGTAGTGGCAAAAGACAGAATATTTGAATTGGAAATATTCTATATTGGAATTCTGTAATTGTGCAAGACTTGCAAAATTGCGACTCATAGGTGAAAGTATTGTTCAGCTTTTTATCTGAGCAATAATTTTTATGTATTTCAGAAACATATCCTACTCCTAGGCTGAACCCTAAATGATTTATAAACTAATTTGCAAGGTTGACATCAGGTTAAGAGCCCTGTCTCATTCGCACACACTCCCTGAGGAGTGGAGAAGTAGTGTATTGGTTCCAGATTTTAAGAATGAGAGTGATGTGCAGAGCTACAGCAACTACAGAGGCACAAAATTGATCAGCCTCATCAAAAAGTTGTATGAAAGAGTAGTAGAAGCTAGACTAGAAAAGATCTGCTAGCAGCAAAGTGGTTTCACCCTGCCAGAGAGTTCTTAGTGTTTACGCTGAAAGCTCCCACTCGCTATGTAATGTGCAGTTGTGTCATGCAGGGAATCTGGCATTAAACGTTTGCCAGATGCACATGCAAATTCTTATTGGATTATGTTGTGATGACCCCAAGCGAAAAGGTAGGTGCTGGAAGTACTATTAGGTGTCTATTGCTGTCACAGAAACAAATCTCACAAAGAGCGCTGCTATTTTCTCTATAAGAAACCATGAAGATGTAGCGCTTCTCGATGCAGAGTTCTCGGAGGAAACTGATGCGGACGCTGGGAGAACATGCAAACTCCACACAGAAAGGGCGGGAAGCGATCCTGTGACCTTCTTGTTGTGAGACATCAGTGCTAACCACTAATCCACCGTGCCGGCCATTGAAACGACTCAGGCCACTCGGAAGAACTTATCGTCTTCTGTAACTATAAGTGGTGAAACTACATAGTGCATTTTGTGTAACTGAATAACACATAATTTGTAAATGGTTAATTCAGTATTTTTGTGAAACCCTTTGAATAAAAGCTGAAAGTCTCCACTACAAGCACATCTTGATTGTTTATTTCTCAATTGTGATGGTGTACAGAGGGGAAACAAAAATCCAAAAATTGTTACTGCCCAAATACGAATAGACCTAACTAGCAACTTTCAATGTACAATGCTCTTATTGCGAATGACAGATGGCATTCTGATTGGTTGAATTCATGTTACGCCCACAACACACCATTAACTTTCAGACTGTGCCATATAAATATCAAAGTGGAGTTTGTCATGTTAAAATATCGTCAGCAATCAAGCCTTTGCCCGATGTACTCATTTTTGACACATAAGCAGCTTTTGCACCTGGCCAAGTTTTTCCATGCAGCACTTTGGCATCATGCGCGTGTCTCTTTGGGGGAGGCAGCTCAGCATAGATCAGCACATATTGGGAAAGTTGCTAAAACGTGTGCCGTATTTGAACAAGTTGAAAATTTTTTTGGAGCTGGGATGGAATCCAGGCCTCTTCAGCCAACTAGAGCTTGGATCAGGGCAGTTTGGTTCTGACTTGAACCTACCTGGTGTCCAATTTTTGTGCTGAGCATGTAAATGTTTACACTGAGATACCAAGCATTGAGGACAGAGTGTACACCAAGTTGACTTGGAGTAACTCTGAGTTGTGTTGGGCTTGTCCCCAGTCATCCTGAGGCATGGGCAGGGCCTAGTTGGCTGAGAATCCATTGAGTTCTGGGTTTAAAAAAAAAATTATTTTTTTTTTTTCCTGACTTTTGCCAAGTGGTGTGTCTGCCAGGGAAGATTGTGACAAATGTTGCCATTTGAGAGCAACTTGGGAATAGTAGCAGCTCCCGTTCTTTTATGAAGGAGGTAGAAAATGAATTATTTTTGGGCCTACTGTTTCTCCAGTTTATGCTAACATGACGTACCATAACTCAACAGCATGACGCGATATGTCACATCAGGGCGTCATCACAAGGATGTGTCTTACCATCAAGAGGGTTTTCTGCATGTGTGTGCAGTAGACACTATAACATGCAACTTATATAAGCTGATGATCCTGTTTTTGAAAGTGTAGCCAAACGGCAAACAACATGAACATGGAAATTGCCGCAGTAGATGCTGTTGCGGTCACAGTTTGCTTTGCTTTGCTTTTCACCTTTGCATTGAACTACAAGGACAATGACAAACAAACAAAAAAATTGGGTCTAAAATCAATTTGTAGACATTGTGACTATATCATAGTATGAATAAGTGATAGACAAGTTTGAAAAGGATGTTCCTTGTGACAGTAATGTAACTTCATAGGAATGTGTGCCCAGAGATCTTGTATTTCAGGTGAGCTGAGCAGAGGCAAAACAATGACTGGGTTATTGCACTTGTCCAAAACGCCACGACACAACCAGAACGCCCTGATTTGAGGTTGGGGTTAGTGGTTCTCGACTAACACATACCAAACAGAATAGTCACAGCCAGATTTCCTATCACCTCAGCTTATTTACGAAAGCCAGCTTTAATAATTAACCTCAGAAGCCTGGTTTTACTGATGTAAATAAACAGTTTGAGGGGTGGAGTAGGCGGCGAGGAAGAAGCCATCTGTTGTTTTCAGCCTCTTAGCCTAGCATAGCATCAAAGTAGACTAAGTTACATCAGACGTCTGGCATAGACATTAAATTCCTTAATCCTTCATTGTCTCCGTCATTTTGTCGCAGTTCAAGACCGTTGTGCACAAGAAATGACATGACTGTGTCCGTGCATCAAAAAGCCTTTGGGTGACTGAATTACTTATTCTTTGCATCCACCAGATGTGACACAAGCATGTTGCAGCAGGAGAATAAAAACATCCTTTGAGTTATAAAACTGAGAGGTTTTTCCTTTTAAGAAAATGACATATTGTTCATGAACATGCAAAAAAGAAAAAAAAAGTGAGGTCTGTGTTGATATTTTGTTTGAAAATGTAAACCAGTTTAATACAGGTTACAACAGGAACTGAAATTGCATTGTGGGAACTAAAGTGTTACCATCACAATACACTCCACAACTGTTGGAGATTGTGTTGTTTTAAATTGTATGTGGTGTGTGTGCGTATGTTTTATTATTTTTTTTCTACAGTGCTGCCAAAACACAAGCTGTAAAACTAACCACATATTTAATCAACAACTTGTGTGTTCAAGTATGGGAGAAAACTGCAATGAGTGAGTTCATGCATCACAGATTACTTACGTATGTATTATCAGCATTTATCAGTCAGCTTGGCACAATATCAGCCTTGTCTTGTTCAGTTATATTCGCGCAACTTTTTGGTGTACATAAATGTCTGTGCGCTAGTGTTAAGCCTCGATAATGTTTTGGCTTTTTTCTCCCCCTCAACAAAATCTGAAGAAACGCCCTGATGACTATTAACAGCAACCACAGCCAATTATAGTTTTTAATTAACTTTCTAGTTGCCCCTAAGATTATCACATGTAAAATAAGCTTACCCCCACACCCGCTTTTCATTTTTTGTCAAATACTCAATGAACCGTTAAGCATCCTATTTATACCGGGCATCATTATGGCTCTGTCAGACGAAGAAAAAAAAAAAAAAGCAAAGTAGGACAAACTAAGCAGTCACTGGCATTGGTGGACTGCGAATAGATTTTCACCGGACCTTCAAAGACACTTGCAGTTAAGACTGGATTTCTCGCTCTCGGGGGAATGCGGATGTACTGTGAACAGACCCAATTCATTTCAGAGTGTGATCACTAAATACTGCGATGCATCACACAGAAGTGCCGCTAACGCAACTGCCACAACCATATATCAGCTCCGAGCGCAGACTGCATCGTGTCTATCTGGAGCTGGTGGAATGCCCCCCACTGCCCAATCTATCACCGATTACAAAATAGCATTGCGGCATCCGAACAGCGACATCAGCGCTGAGTGATTGTTACGTTTTGCTGAATCATTCTTCGCATGTCAGCATGGAGTATTTTCGAAAGCGCGCAGGCTACGGGGGGAAAACTTGCGAGCTCAGAGCAGGCATCTGGCACCCACCCAGTGAATAAAGTCATTGTGGAAGGCTTATTTGCTGAACAAAGCCACAGTGTGCAATGAGCAACACGTCAGCAAGTCAAGAATCCAAAAGACATGGCTTAGAGAGAGATGAGTGAAACTGTCTCTCGTGTTTTTGCACAGCTATCAAGCCTCGAGTGTTTGCCTACATACTTTTTTTTTTTTTTTCCAATTTAGATGAATGCAGCCTTTATGGTAGTAAAATAAGCTTGGCAGGTAGAACACGGCCCTGAGCTGAAGGAGAGAAAATGAGATCCAGAACTCTGGCAAGGCTTTTACCTGAACCGCCCCATCATGTTGTGCAACCATTTGTCAGATGCCCGTGTTAGTTCTGGCAAAAATAAGCAGTGCGGCCTCTGGACCTCTGCAGCCTGTACCTTATACTTTGTCCACCACGGATGACCCCGCAGTAAAAGTTTACATCTGTTTCCGTGGAATAGCTCTAATACGGGTTGAGCTCATAATCGGACAACATTAAATCAAACAGCCGAAGCTTTTTCTGTTCATCACAGCAAAAACATTTTGCTGCTTGTGTACAGCAGCTTTGTTTGCTTGCTCGTGTTAACGTGAAATGTTTATGACCCTAGATGCTTTGGTCAGTGAATCATCAGGAAGAACATCTGCTCGGAGGAGGCCGTCCACTGAAGGACAAAGTCACGTGTCTGAGGAGAAGCCCGGGTATTGTGAGCCTGTAAGAAGTAAGTTTTAATGACCTGGGAAAGCTGTTTATGATGACAACAATGAGCCGTTAAATCGAATAGAGCGGAAAATAATTTGCATGTTTTGCAGCTGAGTTTAACTACAATAGGTGTTTATTCGACATTTGAACTGTGGTAATCCTTATGAACATGTTTAAACTCTGTTGTTAAAGTCATATTATGATACCAAAATGTACATGCACAAAGTAGGGTCATTTGACCAACTAAACTATTAGCTTCGTTTACAGTAATATCACGATGGGTCCTTTGGCATGGTCTTGGCAAGTGAGCGGTAACATGCGTGCGCTCCCATTCTGTCCTAATGACCAGGAATTGGCTTGTTCCTTCATTTAGCTTTTCCTTCCAACCCTCAGGTCTGTGTTTTGGAACTGAGGAAATCCTGTTAGTGGTTCTGGAATTGACTGTCTTAACGCACTGATTGCATCTTAGCCACAATGTTTTTAACCCGTACCAAACATTTACCTATTGGAGAACAACGCAGCCAACTGCTCAAAGCAATTTTCTGTGTGTCATTCAGCTATGCTTTTCGTTTCATTGGCAATCATTTTTCCAGCAGTGTCAGGGGTGTACCCAATAACCTATCCATCCAGTTTCCTCTGCTTCTTTTTTGTTTCATCTTGCACCTATGAGTAAATGATGGACAAGAGGCTGAGTAACACCCCGGACAGGTCACCAATCTGAAATCCCTATCGCACATAGTTTACATTTTGTTTTTGTTTCCTACTGCATGTTGTAATATTAATTTTGCTTTAAAAACTTATTTCTCAGCTGAGTACCAGTTCCACTGTATGCTGTGGTTTGAAAATCATGTAGATTGAAACCATGAAGATTTTTTTTTGTTCCACGGTCTGAGCTTTGTGGGCAAAGCTGCTGTTATTGGGCCACTGGTCAGTGAGTTTTGCACAGCTACAGTCTTGGTGGCATGGATGAAGGTGGCTGAGAAAGCCCCCCCCCAAATAAATACATAAATTCCACAGCTGCAACTAGGAGGAGGAAAGCCACCTTACTTGCAAAGCATGCTTTTGAAGAGTATCTGGAAAAACAAGAAAAATCATTGCATTTTCTATGCTGAATTCAAACTGTCATTCTGGAATTAACATTAATTAAATCAATTAATTAAACATATAAATACTACACAGCAAACAACATGGCTAAATAGCAAGTGGACATCAGGGAGGCTTTGTCACTCACTTGTCAGAATTCAAACTAAAAAGCAAAGTCCTCACCATCGAGCTGCTTGACCAGATGAATTATGCTTTTGTGAAATGAAAAACTCCTGTAGTCTGCCGGTCAAAAAATAAAAAGAATTCTGTTTGATGTGCAGTGATAGCAACCCCAACCTAACGCAGGGAGAGCATTCCACATGACCGGGACACTGTTTCCCGCAGACTGTTTTATTCACCCTAGGGACACAAAGTAAGCTTGCGTCCTGTTAACGCAAAACCCGGGCCGGTACGTTGGGTTTAAGTAGATCAGCCAAATAGGACGGTGCCAGTCCATGAACAATTTTATAGGCCAATAGCAGGACCTTAAAATCTGATCTCACAGGGACAGGAAGCCAGTGATGTGGTCAAACTTTCTGCTTTGTCTCAAAATTCTGGTAGCAGTATTTTGAACCAATTGAAGCCCCCTGATTCTGGACTGCGGCAACCCAGAAAATAGAACCTTGCAGTAATCCAATCTAAAAGAGACAAATGCATGAATCAGGGTCTCAGCATCAGCCATAGACAGGATGGGATGAATCGTCATTATATTTCACAGATGGAAGAAAGCAGTACTCATAATATTTCTAATGTGGAAGTCAAAAGACAACGTAGGATCAAAAACTACCCTGAGGTTCCTCACCTTGTCCATATGATGTATGACACATGAACCCAGGCTAGCTGGTCAAATTGATGCCGATGTCTCGCTGGACCAAGAACCATCATTTCAGTCTTATCAGAATTTAATAGTAGAAAGTTACTAGACGTCCACCTTCTTACTGATGCAAGGCAATCTTCTTAGGACTTTACGTGGGTGAGATTACCAGCAGTTATCGGCATGTACATTTGAGCATTATCAGCGTAGCAATGAAAGGCAATCCCAAAATGCCGCAGTATATGCCCAAGAGGTGCTATATAAAGGGAGAAAAGCAGGGGACCTAAGACAGATCCCTGCGGAACCCCAAATTTCAAGTTACTAAGTTACTAAGTTTAGAGGTAGTGTTATTGTACAAAACACAATGAGAACGACTGGACAGCTATGACGTCGCAAGAGCGCTTCCAGTAATCCCAAAGTTATTCTCCAGCCTATTGAGTAAAATATGATGATCCACGATATCAGATGCAGCACTAACATCTAACGGCACCAGAACCATGGTGGTGTCCGAATCCATTGTAACCAAAAGGTCATTCACTACTTTAGTGAGTGCTGTCTCTGTGGGGTGATATTTTCTAAAAGCAGAATGCAATGGCTCAAAAAGATCATTCTCAGTGGTCCACGAGCTGCTGTGAAACCACTTTTTCCAGAATTTTAGAGAAAAATGATAGATTTGATATCGGCCTATAATTTTGCTTTTGCCAGTTTGCTTTTCCAACAATTTTGTAGTGAAACTGTGACAATTTTATAAACTGTGCCTGTGTGTGTGTGTGTGTGTGTGTGTGTGTGTGTGTGTGTGTGTGTGTGTGTGTGTGTGTGTGCGCGCGGAAATCTGACACGGAGGGAAGGAATTTGCACAGCAATACTGAAATAATTCACCCACACAGGTGTACAGTACCATTAGTATGGAGTTATTTTTGTCCAAGGTTATCATAGAGTCAAAATCTCATACTGACTCATTGCGTAGAACTCATTATTCAAATCTAATGACTGAGAGGGGTTTCACAAAGCATCGGGGCTAATTAAATCTTGATTCACTCCTGATGTTGTGCTTGATGGGTGCTGGCTGAGGCTCACATGGTACAGCAGGTCGTCCACTGTTGGAAGGTTTGGTGGATTCTGTACCCACATTTTGGCCTTGAGTGCATTGACCCCACATGAATATAGGGAAAAGGTGCAGAGAATGAAGACTGAGGTGATCAGGAAAGGAAACCTCTAGAAGCCTTTTGTCTTCTTGTTTCTATAAATGGTGGCGAATGCTAATAGCAGCTTGTTGCTCATTCCAGTCGCGTAAGTGTCAAGCTGTAATCAGCATTATGTTGCATTTGACACAACACTTACTTCATTAAACTTCTAGGGCACCCTTTATATATTACTTTGTGTTACTTTTATAGGTGTAGAGACAGTCCCTTAATTCTCAGTTCTGACTCCACGAAAGGGCACCAGTGTCCTTATTGTAGGTGAGCTAGCTAAAGTAGTTTTTTTTTTTTTTTTATTGATCGGTGATTTTGAAGTCATACTCGACATGTCATCCACCTGGCAGCAGTTTGTCAATACACTTGTTCCTTCGATAACAGTGGTGCCAACCACTATTCTTGGAGCGGATCTGGTGGAAAGGAACCACTTCAGGTGGTTCAGGCATTAGAGTAGGACACCTCCTGGACACATCTCTGTAGTGCTGTTCCATGCATGTCCGCTTCATTACTTGCTCCCACCTTGAACCAGTTTTATGGGCTGGGGTGACAGAGTGGCTTTGTGGTTAGCACTACTACCTCACAGCAAGAAGGTCATGAGATCGCTTCCCACGTGGTCCTTTCTGTGTGGAGTTTTCATGTTCTTCCCATGTTCACGTTGGTTCCCTCCAGGTGCTCCGGCTTCCTCCTGTGAATTGATGACTCTAAATTGCCCCTAGGTGGGCGTGCGAGTGTGTTTGTCCATCTATATGTGGCCCTGTGATAGACGGGTGTCCTGTACAGGGTGCACCCCACCTCTCGCCCTATGACTGCTGGGATAGTCTCCAGCCTCCCCCCACTGAAACCCTTAATTGGAGTAAGCAGGTATTAAAAAAATGAATACATGAAACTAATGTGAGGAACGTTTATGTTGCTTTTTCTTAACCTGCGATGGCGCCCGGTGGAAAATGGATGGATGGAAGGTCTTTGTAGCCTGACAGGTGTGTGGAGTACTGCACTTCTGGTGAGAGACATGCATTCCTTTCTTCCCTGCCGATAAGCCCCTGTGACAACCGTTTTGTGTGATAACTGATGTCAGCCCTCCTTTCCAGCATGTACAGACACAACACAGACTGTCTGGTTGGGGAGTTTTAGAGCGCCACAGATCTTAGAAGAACATAAATTTGTCACTTCAAATAAAGTCGCAACCTGAAATTTGTGGTATAAAGAGCTTTGTGAGCTTTTTTTTTTTCTTCTTCAAAGAAAGTCCCCTGTTAGCCTATTTGTGTGGCAATCTGACTGGATTTTCTTGACTGTTTGACCATCAGATCGTGCGCTGGCAGGGTAATTGAGAGCCTTCTTCACTGCAGAAGCAGGAAATCAATAAGAAATAATCTGCTTGGCTACATCCTGCAAAACACACACACACACACACACACACACACACACACACACACACACACACACACTTGCATCCATCCATCGTCCCATCTAAAGCTCTTATATGGTGATGATTCCAAAACAGAGGGAGTCTGTTGTAATGTTGACATAACCCACAGATCCTATTTCAGTTTTGATAAGACTATTTTGACAGGTTGTCCTTTGAATCAATACGCCCACTTAAAACAGGAAAGTAAACATGGCCGTGGTTCCAAAATGACCTGAAACTGTGCTTCACGAGTACAGTAAGTGTTTGAGAGTGCTGTAAACACTCTGCAAGATAAAATGCGTCTTGCAACACACGTGCAGCAATTAATCAGCAGATAAGTTAAAAGAAAAAAAAAAGCTGAAATGACTACAGTTGGAGAAATCAATGCGGTCGGTTTAAAAAGTGATTGCCAGCCGCTGCGGCTTGTTAGATAGGAAAGTATATTTGTCCTGTAAGTCAGTGAACGGTTCCGTTGTGGTTCTACCATCCTGGCAAGAGGAGCGAGAATCTTGCGGGGAGACAGGCATTCCTCAAGAGACCATTTTCAAGAAGCTGATATCGCATGCAAACAGGGCCCAGGCTCTGCAGCCCTTACCACGAAATAAATTGCTCTCACCCAGTGCCAGTTTTAGAGGTTTAATAGTCACATTATTCATTGGATTGTCAAATACTTCTTCTTTTATTTTTTTTATTTGTGTCTTTTATCGTGGGGAAATTCTGTCGTGAGGAAGGAAGGTCAAAACGCACTGCTCTCTTTTGGAAAAGAAAGACATTAGTCTGACCTTTGTGTGAATCCTTGATTGGGCTCTTTAGTGGGGGAGACTTCAAGGTGATATTACATGTGTGTAGACGCGACCTTTCAGAATGAATTTTTGACCCTTAAGAAAAACTGTAAAAAAAAAAAAAAAAAAAAAAAAAAAAAAAAAAAAAAAGGGGGGGGGGGGGCGTTTCTTTAATGGATGTCACATATTCGAGACCGTCTTGCATAAAGATCCCTTGCTTGTGTGCAGCCATCAAGATTTACATACAAAACTGTAAAGTGTTATGAGAATGTCCAGTTTATATTCAAGTGGCAGATTATTCGAGTGAAAATGAGGTAAAATAAAGGGCAAGTGCAGCTTCATTATCATTTTGATTATCGGTGCTGAAATATTTTTGCAGCCTAAGTATTAAATATGCGTTCTTCACCTGCCACACTTTCCTGCATGTTTATTCCAAAGTAACTTCATAGTTTAAGACTTTATAAGACTTTTTATGGATGCGGCTAAACCCCCCCCCCCCCCCACACACACACCCATTACCCCCTGAATAGGTTTTTACCCCAGCTATGAAATCTGCTTGCCGATTGTTGTTGTGCATGACTGATATCTGTATCCTAATCTTTAGAGCCTTCTCTACAGACATAATTTGTTCACAGCAAAGACCTATTATAAACGAAGCCATAATTTTCAAGTAATTACTTTGCAGTTGGTCACGGAATCAAAAATCGTATAAATAGGGTGAAATGCTAGTGTAGGGGTTGATTAAAATTGGCCATTGTAATGCTACCTCTTGTAATTATTTTCTCATTGTCTTGGTGCAGCGAGACTTTATATGTGAAATTTCGAGTGCATTAATTAGCATATTTAGCAAATCACTCATACCCATTTCCCCTCAAGTTTTTTCAAGATATTCCAAATGCTTGAGCCACAGGACTTTGTGTAGCTTAATTTATCAATACAAGTGCTCAAATTGCTTGTGTTAGATATTATTCAAAATAACTTTTGATTATGGAGGATAATTATCCTTAGAATTTCTTTATTGGAGAAAAATGGAGTGTCCAGAGCATGGATTCCCCAACATTCAGAAAAAGGTACACTATAAATGATGAAAGTCAAGTGAGAGCCGCTGCGTGATCCTCTTTGTTGAGCAGGTAGCAAAGTTAAAGTGCATATCTCACTCCAGTCACTGCTGTCTTTTAAAAAAACTATATACCTGATTGTAAATCATTTCTTCAAAGTCTTTAACTAGTGGGCACTGATATAGTTGATGAAATTAAAATAAGACAAGAGTGCATTTGGAAAAATCCATGACAGATTAACAGCCATTTTTCAATTTCTGAGCGTTTTAGCAGAGGCAGATGAAATCAAGCTAATTTTCTCATGTTTGTAACTCAGTTTCTGAGGGTATATGAAACCAAAATAAAGCGCAATACGTCAATATTTTCATAATCTATATTAGCCAAGTTGCCTCTGTGTGCGCGCATGTGTGTGTATGTCTTTGATCACGCAGAACGTAGGGAGAGCTGACATTTGCCGTTTGGTATGCTTATGTATATTGGATCAAGGATGAATGCTGTGAAAACGGAAACTTGATAGGACTAATATTTTTTTGAGAAATTAGGGATATTAGTTAACCAATAAATAATGTTCTGCTGCAATGCACCATGTGAGTTTGGGGTTTAAATGTTGTTATTGTTGTTCATGTTCATATAACAGTGTTGTTAGTTATTGATTTACTGTGTTTTTGTAGTTTAGTTGGTTTAGTCAGTTTAGTTAAGTGTCATGTTGCCTTTACCGTGAGTTAAGTGTCACGTTGCCGATACCATGAGTGAAAAGTGTAGTGCTTTAGATGTCTTCCACCCCTGTCTCTGTGCTTGTCTAAAAATAGAAGCACCTGCTTGCGGGAGAATGCATAAAAGATAAAAAGCTTTCCATGCGTGTGTATAACTTTGATCATGGACAGACTGTGTAGTGTGGTTATGTATTTTGGCTCAAGGATGAACGCTGCGAAAACTGAATGTTGATAGGGCTAATATTTTTGGAGAAACTATGGATATTAGCTAATGTTGCTAATTACATTCTGGATGCTACTCCTGCTTTTGATCTGCACTTTAAATGTGTAAGAATGCTATTAATACATCTTCCTGAGTATCCTTCACAATAAAAGCACTGTGAAGTAAAAGCAGTAATTTTTGGGAGCCCTAGTTTTCTAGAATTAAAAAAAAAAAGAGTTGTGCAGAGGGCATGTGTCCATTTGAGCATGTCCGAGTGCATTTAGCTATTTAAGCAGTGGGAAGTAATGGCGTAAAACTGGGCACTGTCCTTATTGTGAAATTGGCTGAATAACATCATAAACTCTTTGTAACTGTTGTGTTTGTGTGAAACATTTAACTGTATTCAGGGTCAGATCCAGACTGATGTACTGGGTGATTATACGAGTAAAGATTGCAGTATTATTGGATTACTGGATACTTTTGGAGCAAAATTCAAACTGTAGCCGCTTATATACATTTTGTCTTTGAGTTTAGTGCAAACGTCATCCTGTGTGATGTGGTTCTGGCTGCTGTTTACTGCCTCTTGAACCAGTACTTCACAAGACCGCGCTGGTGCATTTCACAGGCTGGAGCAAGTGAAAGAAACAGGCAGCCGGTTTGAATGAGTGCAGCGCAGGGGGATTACTTGGCCTCTAACAGGGTTTTGGCTTCAACATTAAGGTTAAAACCCTTTTCTATTACTGAGATCTCTGCTGACGTTGGCCCCGACCAGCCCTGAACCCCTCGAGCTTCCCGCTCCTTGCCCCCTTCATGTTTGCAGGTTCGCTGCCTCTCTACTAGGTCATTCTGTCAGCCCCCCCCCCCCCGATCACTGGAGGGTGACTGAGGACCTGGAGATGACTCCCATCCAGATGCACAGACGGCCACAGTGCCCCCCCCCCCCCCGCGCCCTCCCCTTCTCTCTTTCATGCTAGAGCTAAAATCAATAGAGGCGCCTCTGTGTTTAAAAAGCCACTTTGAGGCAGACGAGCACCTCTGTCCCAAAGGTTGATCTCTCAGCTTAAGGCCTTGATTGGCATCCCGAAGATGTGAGGCGCTGACCCACAGCTGTCCCATTAGCAGAGGGTTAATGCTGAGATTGATACTGAGCAAATAAAGGAACTAGGTGTGGGGGTATTTTGATAGACTGCTTATCCCCTCTCTGACCCGCGGACAGCCTTCAGCTGCATTTTGGCTTTTGGGAAGTTCTAGTGCTCTTGCCAGAGGTTCATCTCTGACACCAACAGTGTCCGTGTTAGCGTAACACACAACTGGATCTCCTGCAGCTGCACAGTGTGTTTATTTTCTGTGCGCGGTTTTTGGTACATTGTTCTTTTTTCCTTTTTATGCATGTTAATGTGTATCCCTTTGTGTATATGTCTGCATCCACAAGCGTGCCTACGTGCCTGCCGCTGAATTTCAAACAAGTTAGTTTCCTGTGGAACTTCGACTTGAGCTGGGAGATTTTGATGCTGGTGGAATATTTGAGTCATCGATGTAACTGAAACTGAAAATACCCCAACTTCCCCTCCCGTTCACTTCTGCACTGTTGCTCTTTTTTTTTTTTTTTTTTTTTTTTTTTTTTTTTTTTTTTTTTTTTTTGAGTCGTGAGTGAAGAGAGGGTGGAGCATGTTTTTGGAGTATGGAGCCTGGCAGCTCCCTCAGGCCTGCTCTGAGTCACGTCATAATTGATCTTTCTAGAAATTGTGGTAGCTAGCTGTGTAAAGCCTAAATCCATGCAAGATGTGCAGCTGCAGTCACAGATTTGGCCGTCTTTCTCCCCCCTCGGATGGAAAGAAACAGATGAGAGGCAATGAAAGGTGTTTGACAAAGCTTAATGCAGAAACAGGCTTGTACAAATTCATCTCAGAAATGACGTGAGTGAGAATAAGGCGACATTTAGTGTTTCTCGCAGCAGCCGGGTTGTAAGGCTTTGAACACTCTGGGTTTCTCGCGTTCGGCTCCATTAGCAGTTCTCAAATTAGCCTCGCGCCAAATTCCACACAACAGCGTGGACACCAGCAGAGCGCAGAGGCTTCGTGGCCGAAGAGTGGAGGTGGGACAGGCGTGACTGTTTTCCCCCGAGCGTGATCCTTGCAGGAGAAAATAACATTTGATTGTGTATTTTGGTGATTTAGAAACCAGATTTCTGTTGAAATCGAAGCATAACTGAGGCTTCCCCTCCCCAAGTCCCAAATGTTGTAACTTTAACCAGCAAGTATGCTGTGAGGTTCATGTCAAACCTCACTCTTGTCTTTCAAGTTGCCGGTGCTACTGTAAAATGTAATTAAGCAGAACAAGGTCCGAGGGGGTTACCCCCCATCTCAATCAAGCAGCACAATTTGTAATGAGTAAATCCCTGATGCCTGACTTTTCTCCTTGTCGGGTGGTGATCGTGGGTGAGGGAGGAGGTGGGTGGCTGGAAGTAATATTATTATTGTCAAGAAGTCATACTTCCTCTTCAGCAGGTCTGGAAGCCACACTAGAAGGACTGAACAAGTTTCTGAGGATTTCTGCGGAAATCATAAAATGGGAAGAGGTGTTGGTTGGGGTGGGTGCAAGTTTCTTGCAAAAGTTAATAATATATTTTGTCATAGTCCATTTATATATATATAATTTTTTTCTGCATGTCACATGAGTGGAACGTCCAGGAAGGATTTATTGCATATGACAACCTGCACCTGGATCAGGCTATCGTGGATCATATGTGTGGTGTGGCACTGGGATATTTGGTGATTGATAAAAATGCTTCAACAGAAAATGTGTGTTATAGTTGTGCATGTGGTAACTTGCTCATGGTGTCAGCAGTAACACCACTTGGTTGTGAATAGCACTGTGAAGCTTCCTGAAAACTGTACAGTGGTCCCTCATTTATCGCGGGAGTTACGTTCTAAAAATAACCCACAATAGGCGAAATCCGCAAAGTAGTCAGCGTTATTTTTTACAATTATTATAGACGTTTTAAGGCTGTAAAACCCCTCACTACACACTTTATACACTTTTCTCAAACTGGCATTAACATTTTCTCACTTTTCTCTCGTGTGTAAACACTCTCAAAGTTCAAACCTTAGTAGAAAAATAAGACCAACCTGTTTAAAGGCCCAAACATTTGTTTGAGAAATAAAAATAGAACGTTTTCCTATAAATAATTATGATGGCTTTTGGAACTAACGAATTTAATTTTAACGATCAACCTACGAGGTTGGACACATAAGAAATTATTAATAGTGACTGACCAGTATTTCACAGTTCCTCTGATTGCGCCTCTTCGTCCTGGCGCCGCTCCACTAGCGTTTTTTTCCACTGAGTGACACCTCGGTGCAGGTGTCTTTTTCCAAGTGAAGAACACAGTTATGGGTAGTTGTTGGTGCTCTTTTTTCTTCTGGGCGAGAAGATTCTTTTAAACAGACACACAGAACACAATGCGCGTGTAAAAAAAAAAAAAAAAAAAGAAGCAAAATTGGACTAAAAAAATCCGCGAAACTGCGAGGCCATGAAAGATGAACCGCGTTATAGTGAGGGGACCACTGTACCTTTATCTGACCGTAGCTGTGGCTAGAGTGACGACTGTGGGGCTACTGGTATGAATACCAGTGAATCAGTGTGTTTTTCATGATCTTAGAACGAGCCATTTGGACCCCCCTCATGGAGGCTGCCATATTGCATCGTGTTGATACAGAAGCCCAAAGGGAACATACTTATTCCATATTTTGCACCTTGGCTTGTAGACTGAAGAAACAGAAGAGGTGTCAGGAAATGCTCTACTGTACAGTGTCAACCTGATCTCACGCCAAGTTTGTGATGGCATCACAAAAAGTGATTTAATCTATTGATCATTTTGTGATGTTGTTGGGTTTATGGTTAGTGTTAGTGTTGAAAATAGTGACTGAAACTTGGCCACGTCACAAAAAAGACACATTATATGGCAGTGTCACGCAAAAAAAAAACAAAAAACGTGAGACTGGGCTGACAGTGCCCACTGGTTGCTAATATAGGCTAACAAGTTAAAAAAAAAATCCCTAATTTTTGTGAAATAGAACATCATACATATTGGTTATCACAAAAGAAGGCAGGGGAGCCAGAATCCCCGTTACCAAATAATTAAAAATGTGAATGGGAACATAATCGTGACTGGTACAATGCAATCTGCAACCCCACCACTAGATGCCACTAGCTTTAAATAGTTCAGAAATTACATTTGGTTGTATGTTCTTTAATACTTAATATGATAACATTCCATTTTAGGTTGACAAGATTGAACTTCAGACAAAAATATGACTCCCTCTCAAATGAGATGCAAAAAATGTGATCATCCTTGACAGGAGCTGACGGCTAATAGAGTTCTGTTACAGCGTACGACAAAACGCACACATTTACGTACCTGGCATGTCATTTTTGCTGATGGGGATCAAATATCTCGGCAGGTAATTTGGCTATCCTCAGAGTTCATTATCATCTGTGCCGCCATCGTCATTTATCTTGAATAAATATGAAACCTACACACGTGTGTGTGTGTGTATGTGACAGGGCCACAATTACAATGCAAAGTCCAGAATCACTTTTTTCCTTCAATGTTGGAACAAGTGACATTTTTGTTAGCTAGCGTCGGCTGGACATCCACCCTGTGTAAACGCTCATGACGAGAGCACGGGCTTTTCTAAGAGTGTAGTTTTTTAATGAAACACCCCATCTTTAGGGTGAGTTGACGTCACCTGTTAACTTTCACTTTACATTGACGCTAATCAGAGCGAGGATGTTTTGTTATGATGGGACACTTGAATGATGACCTCAGTGGTGCTCGTTGTACATTCCACACATCCTTTTTTTTTTTTTTTTTTGAAAATAAAGTCCTTCTAGAGTTGGGAAGGTCAAACGTTAAAGGAGGCTCTGATATGCCTAAGGAAAATTTCAATCAGGACCCTTTGTAATAACATTCATTGTACTATTTTTCTACCCCCCACTTTTGGTCTCTCCGACTCTCTGCAGTATAATTCCCCTGGTTTTCTTTCTATAAATATGGCCGGGGAAGAAGTATAATTTCTAATGAGAAAATATATCCCTTTGGATTGAAAGGCAGGGGCTGTTCCGTGCGCTGTTTGTTAGGAGGAGAGATGATACCTCGGGCTGTTTTTGGTGGGGTGGGGTTGTGGTGAGAGAATTGTGGCTCGGTCATTGCACATTTGCAAATTAGCATTTCAATCATGCAGGTACACGGCCAACCGAGCAGAAAATGTACAAGCATTTCTTAGACAAGGAACAAAAAGATAAACAAAACACCAGCCCTGTTAGTGGAATTAGCATTTCAGAGCTAACTTTATTCTCCTTGTTGCTGTTTGGGATTCATGGTTTAAAATAAAGACACTCATATTGCATTCATAGTTGCCTCACAAACTGGTAGCATTGTGTAATAACGGCTATTAGGAGATGAGTACAAGATGTGGATTGGGGTGTTTATTTGGCTGACATGATGTGACATTTGAATAACTATGTGCTCCCTATGATGGGCATTCTAATAAGCCTCGGCAAACACCTTTCGTCTCCCTCTTTCTCTCTGTCTCAGGGGCATTAATATTAAAAAGGCCTGAGCTTTAGAAACACAGAGCTTATGGTTGTTCAATCTTGCGACTCTCAGCGTTCGCAGTGTGCAAATGAGAATCTCCATACTGGCCTGTTTGACCTCGGTGTTATATTTTCATGTTCTTGGCAATTTAAGAATTCTTGTTTATACAGCTCTGCTTCAGCTGACGTGCATGCATATTCCTTTCAGGTAGGTCTGACTCTGCGAGTATGTGTGTGTGTGTGTGTGTGTGTTTCAGTAGGCTTGTGACATATATACTCATCCACATCTCTGGTGTCTTCTGGGTGCAATTTCCAGTTCCCTCCTGTAGGAGCTATTTTCTTTGACAAAAACGGCGGTGTTTATACACGCAGTTTTACATACAGAGCGATCTTCCGCGTAGCTCCGGCGCTCTCCAGGCACTCCGGTGCGTGGTCCCTTTGTGGCTCAACCACTGAAGACTCTGTGACAAATGGCAATTATATTTGTGTATTTTTCATGAATCCATCAAAGACTGGCCTTTTAAAAATGCTCCCCAGATATTTAAGGCTGTCAGCGACTAGTAGCTGGGACCAAATTGGGATGCTGCTTAGACAGTCAAGAACCACTCACCCCCTAGTTTCCCCTGTGATGTGTGTGACAGCGTGTGTAGGGGAATACCATGTTTTATTCAGTTACAAATGTACACTCTCAACAGTTGTTGATGTGCTAGAAATAGGGTGGTTACAAGTCCAATTTGAAGCACGTGTGTGTATGTGTGTCCAGTCTTTCCTCAAAAACATGGTGTTTTAATGCGACCTGTCAGCCTGTATGTGCATTGTTATTTCAGGACACCTGCACAGCAGTTCAAGCTTGAAACAAGCACACAACTGTTCACTTATAATGTTCTGAAACCTACTTGGAGTTGTTCATATCAAATTTTGATGCAGGCCCTGTTTTCTGCATAGCAGGAATAACATCTCTCTTACTCCGTGAGGATTTTATCCCCATGCAGTAGGGCCGGGCCGTATGGCCTAAAATTTATTTCGCAGCAAAATTTTGAAACAAGTATGGGAACATTGCATATAATGGTGTATTTCTTTCTCTTAAAATTTCAGTATAAGTCCTTCTGAAATGGTATTTTAAAACCCCTTTTCCCCAAAATAGACATTTTTACAGCCAGGATATACAATGCAACATGTGATTAAAAAAGCATTGCAATATAAACAGCTTCTCTTAACCCTTTGCAGTCCAGGGTATAATTGGCCATTTTTTACAACTTTTGGCTTTAGCTTCATAATTTTCATCCTGACATACTGCATTAACACAGTGAATCTAAATTCATATATAAACACAACATCAAAAGAAATAAAAGTTTTTGTTTTTACTGTGAAAACCACAAACAGGTTTAACAAACCATGTAACCATGTATGTAGAAATTGTAAATTTTGAAAAACATGTAAAATATAGCAAACAACAAAGTTATATACTTATAACTTATAAACTGTTTACATTAAAATGTAGTAAATGCTTCAGGTGTTTTTTTTTTTTGTACAACTATTTTCAAAACAATACAATGCCACACATTATTTATGACACTCAAAAATGTCCAACACAAGACAGAGGGGACACAGGCCTGACCCACAGGAGGAGTATGACTCCTCCTGTTGTCCACCTTGAGGCAGTGTTGGCACTTTAGTCTGTCTTTGGTGGCCTTTTGGCTTGATCTCCTCAGCAACCAACCCCTAATTGGTTTAGTTTGTGCATTTTCCCACCAATGATTAAGGGGAAGTTGTGTTTTTTTTCCCCTGCCTCTCCTGCAGCGAGACTGAGCCAAACAAGGAAGTAAGAATGCAGTTTGCTGTTTGTTTCTGTAAAAATGTGCACCAAAAATGAATTTAGGAAAAGGCATGGTGGAAAATATTAATCATGACTCAATTTATGCTAGGCCTATCAGCAGAATTTAAATCTGTATATAGCTTGAAGTCCGCGCTTTCAACTCAAATTCAAACAGAGACTCAGACTGTGGTAGATTGGATGGTATGTCTGCTCAATTCAGTCATGTGAGTTTGACGTGGACATGCGTCAGATGACTCCAGAGTGTTAAGTTATGGTTCCAGGAATACACCTGCATAGCTCCTTGAAGGATCCATGCAGGTGTAAAGGGTCTTTATCTGTGTGGAGGACCACAGGCCAAAAATATGTGATCTTCTGTCAGTTGCATATATACAGTTTAATATATTTCATAGAAACCTAACACTTGAAATCTAATATAAAATATTTAACAATAAAACCCACTCTTCTTTAATCTGCTTAATTTATTACTTTTTGGCAGATTTTCAATTGTCATACTAGTCCAAAACAAAGGGAGTGTGGGCTAAATGCGGCCTGTGAGCCCAAAATTGTCCCGCCCTGCTTAAACATGTCTGTGTTCTAACTGCATCTCATTCAAACATTACTTAACTGTCAACTCTGACTGCAGTGAATGTATTTTTACTTTAAATATTGTAGAATTCATAAAACACTTGAAACACTTACTCTTTATTTTGCTTTTACAGTACTCTGTGTGGAGTGAGAAGTTTTGAGGCCCCAACTTTCCAGCAGAGAAGATCCAACTAGACTTACTGTATTTCTTCTTTTTCTCATTACATCTCCATTTGTCTCAGCGTGACTGTACAAGTCTGTCATTGCCATCTTTGACAGTATCATCATTATCATGATCAATGATTATGAATATTACTGCACTCCTTCCATTCATCTCAGTCACTGTGTTCTTCAGGATAAAAATAAGACTGTGGCTGTCCAGGAACCTGCTGCTGAAGTGCACGACTCTGCAGGTCGAACCGCTTCTTAAAGCTTTGCAGCCACTGCTTATATTCTCTAGTGTTACACGGTGGTTTCTTAATAACTATTTATACTTTGGTAAATTGAAACCTTGACATCCTCAAAAGGAAAAGTAATTATGCCTCCCAGTATACTTTGGCCTTTTTTGAGCAGAAGTTCATGTGTGTGGGTGTCCATAGTGTGTGTGTATGTGTGAGAGAAAACAACTGCGTTAGTGTGTAACCTTCTACGGGTAACTGATTTGCTGAGGAACTCTTGTCCTCCAGACAACAGACGTGAGAATTTTCCGAAAAAAAAAAAAAAAAACCTGCTTCTGTAGACCATGTAGACTTGATAATGTGCAAGATACTGAAACGGGATGGTGGACGGACCCATATTATTTAATTTAAAAAGCCATGAATTAATTTGGATGAAGGACCATGGGCCAAAAATATACGAGGGCTGTCAATAAAGTAACGGTCCTTTTTATTTTTTTCAAGAACTATATGGATTTCATTCATATGTTTTTACGTCAGACATGCTTGAACCCTCGTGCGCATGCGTGAGTTTTTCCACGCCTGTCGGTGACGTCATTCGCCTGTGAGCACTCCTTGTGGGAGGAGTCGTCCAGCCCCTCGTCGGAATTCCTTTGTCTGAGAAGTTGCTGAGAGACTGGCGCTTTGTTTGATCAAAATTTTTTCTAAACCTGTGAGACACATCGAAGTGGACACGGTTCGAAAAATTAAGCTGGTTTTCAGTGAAAATTTTAACGGCTGATGAGAGATTTTGAGGTGATTCTGTCGCTTTAAGGACTTCCCACGGTGCGAGACGTCGCTCAGTGCTCTCAGCCGCCGTCGTCAGCCTGTTCAAGCTGAAAACCTCCACATTTCAGGTTCTATTGATCCAGGACGTCGTGAGAGAACAGAGAAGTTTCAGAAGAAGTCGGTTTCAGCATTTTATCCGGATATTCCACTGTTAAAGGAGATTTTTTTAATGAAAGACGTGCGGATGGGTCCGCGCGTCGGGACGCAGCCACCGCGACGCTCCGCCACAGGAAAAACACCTCTGTTGAAAGCCTTAAGGACAAGTTGGAACATGTCCTGCCTGTTAAACAATTTCTCATATACTCACTCCACTGAAAGCCATCAAAAGCCGCCTGGATTTTACAAATGGTTATCAACACGGAGGTGTTTTTCCTGTGCCGCCGCACCGCATCGGCTGCGTCCCAACGCGTGGATCCGTCCGCACATCTTTCATTAAAAAAATCTCCTTTAACAGTGGAATATCCGGATAAAATGCTGAAACCGACTTCTTCTGAAACTTCTCTGTTCTCTCACGACGTCCTGGATCAATAGAGCCTGAAATGTGGAGGTTTTCAGCTTGAACAGGCTGACGACGGCGGCTGAGAGCGCTGAGCGACGTCTCGCACCGTGGGAAGTCCTTAAAGCGACAGAATCGCCTCAAAATCTCTCATCAGCCGTTAAAATTTTCACTGAAAACCAGCTTAATTTTTCGAACTGTGTCCACTTCGATGTGTCTCACAGGTTTAGAAAAAATTTTGATCAAACAACGCGCCAGTCTCTCAGCAACTTCTCAGACAAAGGAATTCCGACGAAGGGCTGGACGACTCCTCCCACAAGGAGTGCTCACAGGCGAATGACGTCACCGACAGGTGTGGAAAAACTCACGCATGCGCACGAGGGTTCAAGCATGTCTGGCGTAAAAACATATGAATGAAATCCATATAGTTTTTGAAAAAAGTAAAAAGGACCGTTACTTTGACAGCCCTCGTATGTTGATGATACACCTACATTCCAATTAAATATATTCTGTATTATAGAAAATTACCATTCAGAATCTGAAATAAAATGTCAATATATGACTACTCTGTAATCTGCTTCAAAGTTTTTTTTTTTTTTTTTATATCATAGTTGATATCAACATTTTAATTCAATTTACAGTAGTGTTCAGAATAATAGTAGTGCTGTGTGACTAAAAAGATTAATCCAGGTTTTGAGTATATTTCTTATTGTTACATGGGAAACAAAGTACCAGTAGATTCAGTAGATTCTCACAAATCCAACAAGACCAAGCATTCATGATATGCACACTCTTAAGGCTATGAAATTGGGCTAATAGTAGCATCTGCTGTTGACCCTACAAACTCAAAACTATTATGTTCAAACTGCTTTTTTAGCAATCCTGTGAATCACTAAACTAGTATTTAGTTGTATAACCACAGTTTTTCATGATTTCTTCACATCTGCGAGGCATTAATTTTGTTGGTTTGGAACCAAGATTTTGCTCGTTTACTAGTGTACTTGGGGTCATTGTCTTGTTGAAACACCCATTTCAAGGGCATGTCCTCTTCAGCATAAGGCAACATGACCTTTTCAAGTATTTTGACATATCCAAACTGATCCATGATACCTGGTATGCCATATATAGGCCCAACACCATAGTAGGATGCTGATCAATGGGTGAGCCTTTGCCATTCTGGTTATTCTTCTATCCATTTTGATGGTTATTTTCCGTTTTCTTCCACACGTCACAGTCACCTGGTATGCGATATATAGGCCCAACACCATAGTAGGAGAAACATGCCTATATGATGATGCTTGCACCACCATGCTTCACTGACTTCACTGTTAACTGTGGCTTGAATTCAGACTTTGTGGGTCGTCTCACAAACTGTTTGCGGCCCTTGGACCCAAAAAGAACAATTTTACTCTCATCAGTCCACAAAATATTCCTCCATTTCTCTTTAGGCCAGTTGATGTGTTCTTTGACAAATTGTAACCTCTTCTGCACATGTCTTTTATTTAACAGAGGGACTTTGCGGGGGATTCTTGCAAATAAATTAGCGTCACACCATTTTGATGGTTTTCCGTTTTCTTCCATGCGTCTCTGGTTTTTTTTGTCCATTTTAAAGCATTGGAGATCATTGTAGATGAACAGCCTATAATTTTTTGCACCTGCGTATATGTTTTCCCCTCTCCAATCAACTTTTTAATCAAGCTACGCTGTTCTTCTGAACAATGTCTTGAACATCCCATTTTCCTCAGGCTTTCAAAGAGAAAAGCATGTTCAACAGGTGCTGGCTTCATCCTTAAATAGGGGACACTGTTTGTTCCACAAAATTGACGAACTCACTGACTGAATGCCACACTACTATTATTGTGAACACCCCCTTTTCTACTTTTTTTTTTTTTACTAATAGTCCAATTTCATAGCCTTAAGAATGTGCATATCATGAATGCTTGGTCTTGTTGGATTTGTGAGAATCTACTGAATCTACTGGTACCTTGTTTCCCATGTAACAATAAGAAATATACTCAAAACCTGGATTAATCTTTTTAGTCACATAGCACTACTATTATTCTGAACACTACTGTAATATCATCAATCTGAAACTGTTTTGTTACTTCTGGTTTAATTTTGAACTTTTTGTTGCTTGTTGATTACATCCTACTGCTGGAGTGCACCAGAATGCACATCAGAATATACATAATTTCAAAACTCCACACCCCACCCTGAAGTTCACCTGTGGACGCTTCATATCCATCTGTCCTGTCACACTTAATCGCCACAACACAGGTCAGTTTTCTTTTTCTTGCCTCACTTTCAGTACTGTTGAAGGACCGTTGGAAAATCCAGTGATGATTTCGATTTTTACAGTTTCTGGCTCTGATGTGTGGTCTAATTAAAACATTGTGCGAGCTGGTATGTTTAAAATAATAAGATGGTCTAGATTTGCTCTGTGATACATGAACACACAATAAGAGAGTGAGAACACTTGGGCATATTAAATTTGAAAATAAAAATGTGTATATATCCAAGCTTTTTTTTTTTTTTTTTAAATAATAGTTGACAGAATAAACACAAGCTCCATGAATTACAACGGAGTGAAATGTTTAGCAAGTTGCAGCTGTCAGGGATTGACTGTGTGTCTCCTTGTTAGCAAGCCTTCTTCTCGCCGTATTGTCGTGGGCAGGCTTTTTTTGTATTTTTGAGCAGAAAATTCATCAACCTGGTTTTAAGTTGCTGCATAACAAATTTGGTCATGGGCTAATTCCAATTGGATGGAATCCTGATCCCTAAAGCCTGTATTTGTTTATCTCTAGCAGCATGTAGAAGCCTGAATAAGGAGTAGGCAAAACCCCGGTGTGCGTATTTAATTGCATTATTTTACATCCACATTCACGTCCGGCCTCTCCCAGGGTGATGTGTTGTTAAAACGCGTAAGTCCCAATTCCCACACTCGTCCCCTCGTCTTGTTAACTGTAATTGTACTTGTTGGTGAGCGATGGAAAGAAAGTTATCAGCATCATATTAGCGTCTGCTTGTGCATCTGCTTTGGAAAGTTTGACGTTTGGCTTGACGCCGGGAAGCAGATAGTCTCCTCAACCCTGACCCAACACAGCCGGACAGCGGCTGATGCTGAACGTACGATATAGTCAAGAGTACGGGGCAAAAGTATAGAATAGAAATGAGTAAGTACAGTTCTCACAGACAGACTTGAAAAGAGATGAATAATTCACAAAAATCTTGAGTTAACCGCACACTGGCGGCGTGTGCACATGCACGCTGGCTGTGATGTGGAAGGAAGGTATCGTCGGAGTAACTCCCAGTAGAGCTGAATGAGCAGGTGTTCCCTCAGTAAAATGCCACCTCCTTTGCTCGCTCGCATCCTTTGCCTTCTTTCTTATCAGACAGGTTGGTGTCTCCTGACTTTTCGCTGTTGTCACATATCCACTTAGAAAGACTCGTTGAGGCCATCTCTGAGCTTTTAGAGGAGCGGAGATCATTACTGTAGCAGACAGCAACTATTTTGTATATGCACACTATCAGAAGTGCTCTTTCTCCTTTTTACACATTAATTCCACTTTCTCTTGTGATGTCTTAACTCACCTGGGTACTGCTCTGGCAAATGTCTGCCTGCCTACAGCAGTGGCTTTTGTGATCCTGTCACTTATAAGGTTCCTGTAACTTTCTATTTCTCTGCGCCTTTCCTGTTTGAAACGTTTACCATGTGATCGATATTATGTTGGGAAAAAGTTGCCAGGATTTGGATTTTGCATATTCGCCTCAGCTAAGAATAGGTTGTCTCCATTATTATCAGTTTGCAAGATGGGACGTGGACAGATTGCAGTGACTGTATGGCAAATGAACACATGTATTGTGCAAATAGGCTAAGATGTCAGTTAATCAGACATTTACAGCCACAAGTGTTTAAAGAATCTACAACTTTTTTCTGCCGTAAAAGAGATCGAGGTACATGAAACTTCAAAACTATAGATGTTGTGAGTGAGAGAGGTAGAAAAGATGTCTGCTTCTCTTACTAGGGAGGAGTGTTATTTCAAAAAATGTGGAAATCTCTAAATGTTTGCATGGAATATGGTAATATACACAGAATAAACCATTGCAGGATCAATTTTGGGTCATTTGGTTCCAAAAACCCATATGGACGGAGCCAGTGAAGATATCGGGTTAAAAAATCGCCAGAAATATCGACGAAAATGTCATCTCTTGAGAACCGCTGCACCTAGAGACTTGAAATTTGGCTCCAAATGTTGCTTGACCCCAAGTTTATATTCAACGTCTATAGTAGCAATGAGCCTATCTGGTGGTTTTTTTTAAGATTAATTGACAACAAAAACCTAATTTCAGTACATATGTTACGATCAGTTGTAACAAACAAAATCTATGTAGTTTTTATTTCAGGAACATCAGTTGAGTATAATCATATGTAAAGAATGACATGGCCACAATAAACTAATTATAAGCAACAGAGTGGTTTTCTACGTCAGCACCACATATACGACACACGTGTTACTTGAAATTTTCAAACGCTCCGTTCATATGGGTTTTTGGAACCAAATGACCCAAAATTGATCCTGCTATGGTTTATTCTGTGTATATTTCCATATTCCATGCAAACATTTATAGATTTCCACATTTTTTTAAATAACACCCTCCCAACATTCAACCAATCCTTTCCAGGGAGGTATGACTGTTATTTGCATATTAGAAAGTAACTGCTGTTAAAACAGTGCGAAAATAATGGTTTATTTCTTTGTGTTAGAACACTTCTGTGTGTAAATAGTCTGTTACATGAACCTCATTCATGCCATACCTTGCTCAGTCAGAATATTAAGTCATACAATCCATGAGTTTTATGAAGATATGACGATGTTATTAGCTCTTTCGAAGGAAACTGCAGTGAAACAATCTGAAAGTAACTGTTTACTTCTCTGATTTAGTAAATTTTTTTGTTTGTTTTTTTTCTTCTTTTTTTTTTGGAAATTTTTCTTTCTCTCACTGAGAACTACACCTGCTCCTAATTCATCATCAATCCAATCCAGCATCCTCTAATCATCAACCAAGTGGTAGACATACAGAAGCGATTGTACCTGACAATACACAATTACATTTTGGATTGATGTGCTGCTTCAAAGTTTGCTCATTTTTGATAAATTTGTTGTCATTATGCCCTCTATTAATTTAGTAAGTTAGCAGAGCATTTATTGTGTTTGACTTATATCTTGGATGTTGCAGAGTACATGCTGAGTCTTTTCCAAAGAATGTCAAGTAGTCTATTAAAAAGCTAATTAATTTTGTGTTTATGTTATCATGATCTATCTTGTGCAAAAGTGCCAAAAAATGTTTGACAGAGTGATTAAGCAGCATTTCAGTTGTCATTCGTCTGCTGCATGTTATAATTGGATTTGCAGTGCGACGCTAAAATGAGCAGCTTCTCTGACCCTCACTTTTATTTTCAGTTTAGTTTTCAAATTATGGACAATGTTTTCTTTTCAGAACATTTTAATACAGTTATTCGGGGAGATAAATTACAGGAATGACTTAAGTTCTCCTTACAATTAATTTAATTTAAATCTCTTCTTGATTGCTGGTTTAATTACAGTAAATGTGAACAGTTTACCTGATAGGAGTGAAAAAGCCCTCCTTTATCTTCCTTCCAGCTCAGCCTCAGACTGAGTCATCGTCCTCAGAGCCCACCGAAGGAAATGCTGGCAAAAACCAAAATGGTTTCCACCACAGCAGCACTCGCACAGCCACGCGGAGTAGTGGCAGCAGAGTCCGTCCTGGTGTCAGTGAGGGAGGGCCCACACGCACGTGCTCGTGTGGCGCCACCATCACCACGGGAGCCACTGGTGGCCCAGGCTCTGGTACAAGAGTGGCGTCAGCCGCCATGACGACGGAGCAGCCCAGAAAGCAGTCGGCCACGCCTGTGTCGCAGAGGATGCATACGAAGTTGAGGTCCAGTTTGTCTGTGAACAGTGACAGCAGTCGACGCAGCAAAAGCAGTTCCACAGGCTCCCAGAAACCCCCGTTACCAGAAGGTGAGAACCCACAGACCAGGTAACAATGTGTTGACACTCCATGCATACACCCATCAGTCCGCTAACCTTTCCAACCTTTGGCATGCCTCTTTCTGCTGCTCTCACCTTGTGATGTCATGAAATAATTTCACCTGCAGTAGAAACAACTCAAGCTGATCCGCGGTGATGTTTTTAATTTGTTTGTATCATTATATGAATCCAGATGTAGTTTGCAGTAACCCAGTGTTCTGCTGGTTCACCAAAACTATTGAATTAATACAGAAAATGTACACAGAACACAAAATGTAAACAGAGCTCTTACATTCATTCATCTTCTAACACTTATCTTGGTCCAGGTCATGGTGGCAGCTCTCCCTACACTTCCCTATCCTTAGCTAAGTCCTCTAACATTCCTGCGTGATCCTGAGGTGTTGTTAAACCAGCTGGGAATTACAATCCTTCCAGTGTGTCCTGGGTTGTGCCGGGGCCTCCTCCCAGTTGGATGTGCCCGGAAGACCTTCCTAAGAGTTGACCGGGGCGTCCCCGTCCCGTGAGGTGAGGTGCACCTCAGCTGGCTCCTTTAGATGTGAAGCAGCAAGTCAACACAAGACTGACTTAATGAATCTGGTCAGTTTTCAAGTTAAAGCACCCCGTGCAGGCTGCAGAGCATGTATCACTTCATTAATTCAGCATTGCGTCATACTGTTATTAAAACGTACTTAAAAAAAAAAGAGACCGCATAACTGCGCAGACTGTTGAGCCATGATCGAAGCACAAACATCAAGGAAAAGTGTCCATATCAACAAATAAACAAATGCTGTGCTCCTGAAATGCTGCAGGTGGGATCTGAAGCCTGAACAAAACCGCAACACATAAGCATAAAGGGTGGAGGAGTCAAGGTGTACAAAAAGTAAATAAGCAGTTAGTGTGTGCCTTTTAATAATGAAACCAAAAACACCAAATCAGTCTGAATAAAAGGGATTCCTCAGTTGAAGCAGCTCTTCTTGGGGGTGTTCCTCACACTGATCATGAATACCTGCCTTCTCTCACCTTTTAATGATTAGAATCTGACTTTTCATATTTATCGCTCCCGTCAAGCAAATGACATCCTATCCCACTCCCGCGGCTTTTATTTTATTTATTTATTCCTTTTAACAACAAGTCAGAGAGTCCGTTTCCCATGCAGAGAAGACGTCACTTTGTCAGGTGTAAGGCCGAGCGCAGTCCGGTAATGAAGGTGATCGGCTGGTCCTTTTTCATCCGGGAGATAGGTGTGACCGTCTAACGAGGCCAGAGAACGCGGGGTGCCTATTAAGTCATGACTAGCCTCCTTCAGGCTCCTCACGGCCCTTCACACCTCTCCCGGCCCTTTCTGGCTCTCCCTACATCCCGTCAGCACCACCCTGGCCCCTCATTAAGACGTCCACGACACGCACCTCCTGTGAAAACTGTACTCCATGCTTGCATGTGTGTTTGTGGACACGGTGCACGATTTCCCGCGGTTCACCCTGTACGAGGATTTACATATACCCCCTTAAAGAAGAGGAGCAAATCCGACTTATTTCAGCAGACACAAGGCCCTTTTCAGCGCGCTTTAAGTCCAAAGTAAGGCGGAAAATAACACGTGGTTCCACGCGTTATTGACAGATCCACAATGGGTAGCGCTGAAATGCAAATGATGATAATAAGCGAGGAAAGCAGGCACTCAGATGTTTATTTGATGGGGCTTTACTTGAAATATGCAAGAGTTGCAGGCGAAGGAGGCGCTCGCATACATCCACAAATCCTCGTGAATAAAGGTGAGACGGATCCACCAGAGATATTCCAGACACGTCTTGTTTTCAACATCTTAATTGGTAAAGAAAAGAGGAGAGAGGGTTTGTGGGGGGTGGGGGGAGCAGGGACAGAAAAAACAAAACAAAACGGCAGCCCAGCAAGTCTTTCTCATTATGGCTTTTGTGTTGCTTATTTTGCAGATGCCTGCTCTCAGAATCAATATGTTCGCTCTCAAGTATTTATTTCCCGGCGGAAAACAGCCAAGCTGTTGTGTTTGAATGTTTACACGGATTAACATAATCTGTTTGCCTGTGAAATTAGCCTCCTAAACAGCCCCATGAACACAGGAAATAAAAGGCGTTAGCTAGCAGAAGCTAGCTCTGGGGATTCTCCGGCCTCGCCGTGTTTCTTGGCACACACAGCTGCTGGCACCAACGTGTATGCCGCTGCTTCTGACGACTCATTTACGGCGCTTTTTGTGCAGCCAGGTGGGCAGGCTCGATACCTGCTGTTCGCTTTGCGGTTAATGATTGTCTGTAATGAGTTGGGTTGTTAAAATAAATTGTGTAAAGGTTGCTCTGCCCGTAAGCCGGCATGTTTGTGTTGTCAAGTCGAGTAGCAGCGCCTTTTCCCTCGGTCATGCATTATAAACAGACTTACTGAGTGTACATGAGGTGGACCGCCACCATCTCGCCTGTATCTGCCCTCTTTACCCATGTGTGTCTTCCACGCAATCCCATGGCCACCAAGGCTTTGTCTGATCAATCTCTCTGCCTTCATCTTTGCCTTTCCAGCTCTCGTTGTCTCTCACTCTCTCTCTTTGTGAGTTGAAATGTTTTGCACAGCTTGCCGCTCTGAGGCCCATCCAGCTTGTTTTGTGTCATGCCGCTCCCTCTCTTTTTGATGTCAGCTTTCCAGATGTCTCAGACTATTTCCTCAGAGGCGCCGGACGCTGTTTTTTTTTTTCCAGCCTTACAAATTCTGGGCTTCATCGCCGCTCGCTGACATTAAACAGGAGCGGTGTCAGTGTGCGCTCGTCTGTTGTCTGTCGGTTGGTTTCTTGCTGCATCTCTCTTTTCGTCCACTTCTGTTTTCGTGGCGATGTGCCTTGCGCTCTTGTGTACAGTATATGACCCCCCCCAACCTCCCCACTTGCCGCTCCTCCCTTGCTGGCTTCTCTTAAGATCCCAGCTAATCGCTGGTGTTGAATTATACATCCAAGTGAATAGCTGAGATCTTCGGCCGTTGCTTAACGCTGATGCACTGTATGTTATTTTCCTGCCTTTTTTTTTTTTTTTTATATATATATCGCACTCACAGCCTCCTGTTAGATTCTGAGGGCTGGCACAGCTTTATCCTCTGGGTCCTTCAAAGTTTGTTAGGCTGAACTTTGAGGTTTTGGCCAGGCCGGTTTTTATTGCTTTCGCTCACATTTTGTAGCATTTACAAGGATACAGAAATAGAATTTATTATGCCAACTTGAAACAGCCGCACACTCCACATTGGACCTGGTCAACAGTTTGCTGGGTATCCCCTTTCTCTCACCTCTTAATGTTGGGAGTGTCGGACTTCTGTTTATCGCTCCTGTCGAGCGAATGGCGTCTTATCCTCCTGATCTGGCTTTCATTTGATCTCAGATGTCAGTGTGCCATGTAGGAACGCCATCATGTTGTCAGGTGTAAGGCCGAGCCGAGTCCAGTAATGAAAACCTCAAAGCCAGATGTTGAGCAGGGAAGGATTTATTTCTCATGCGCTTCCCATCACCGCCAGTGTTACAGCCTCAGATAAGGATAATAAGATGCATTCAAACTTCAGGCGCAGACACACACTTGCTCGTTTCATGTTCCCGTCTCTATCTTGTTTGTATCACAGTCGGCTGGTGCTTCTGGTCAGCTCTGCGGCCCTGAGCGCTGGAGAAAAAATGTGTGTGTGTGTGTGGGGGTAAAAAGAAGAAGGGAAAAAAAAATCCCCCTTCACTTTGATTAATCAAACATGAGCATCCAGCAGTCCTCAGCTTGCCTTCCCATGCCATCCTCCACACTCTCCTCTGTGCGTTTTCCCTCTAACCCAATCAGTAACAGCTCCTTCTGACAGCTCAAGATGGGCTGATGAAAGTTATGCAAATGTGGCCTGTTTGTAATGCTATTTTTCTGCATCCATCCACATCATGTCTTTTAACACTCCAAAGAAGTGGCGCCGCTCTGGACTCTGTTCAAAAGGCAGGTAGCTGTGAGGACAGCATACACACACTCATACTGAACATTGTAATCTGGAGCAAGTTCTTGCTGAACAGAAACATCCTATTTTTAATTGTTGTACAAACTTTATTTCTGTCTGGAGTCACTCTTTACAGTTTTTACAAACACCCCATGTCGATGAACTTTGGCAGATGGTCTCAAGTGTACAGTACATGTGCGTTTGGAGTGTTTTCCCTATTTAAACATTGTGCACTCTGAGCAAGACTAATAAGCCTGTCACACCTTGACGATTTAGCATATGCCGACTTATGAATTTTGGTGAATACGCTGGCTACGTTGAATACGTAATGCAGCTGGCACACTATGACGACTTAGCCAGCGTATGCCGACAGCCCAGTTTAAACCAAGCGGCACGGGTCAGAATGGTTAAGTCTGGCTTCATTTGCGTTTCCACCACCAGCAGAACCCTTTTGTTTGTCAGGCGGAGCATGTAGATGTTGATATGCATGTCATCGAGCGCGCACATGCTGTTGCTCAGTCTCACCCCTCCACATGGAGGCCAAACAGAGTAATTTCACTTTTTTTTTTATTTTTTATTTAGTTAAATTTTTGTCTTGGTGGATCATTGGGATTTATTTTCATCATCATCCCCAGGACCCCAGGAGTAATAAAACCAGCATGCAAATCAGAGTTATTAAAGTTGGCATTTTAACTCTTATTTTGTTGTTTATTTCTGTTTTGAGTTGTTTTGTTGTATATTGATATGCTGCTGCTCATCCCTGTGAGTATACACAGAGTGAACGTGTGTTGTGAAACCACCTACAGTAGTGATCAGAATAATAGTAGTGCTATGTAACTAAAAAGATTAATCCAGGTTTTGAGTATATTTCTTATTACATGGGAAACAAGGTACCAGTAGATTCAGTAGATTCTCACAAATCCAACAAGACCAAGCATTCATGATATGCACACTCTTAAGGCTATGAAATTGGGCTATTAGTAAAAAAGGTAGAAAAGGGGGTGTTCACAATAATAGTAACATCTGCTGTTGACGCTACAAACTCAAAACTATTATGTTCAAACTGCTTTTTTAGCAATCCTGTGAACCACAGTTTTTCATGATTTCTTCACATCTGCGAGGCATTAATTTTGTTGGCTTGGAACCAAGATTTTGCTTGCATGCGTGAGTTTTTCCACGCTGGTGGTGACGTCATTCGCCTGTGAGCATGCCTTGTTGAAGGAGTGGTCCCGCCCCCTCGTCAGATTTTCATTGTCTGGAAATGGCGGAATGAAAGGACTTTTTTTCCATCAGAATTTTTTCAGAAGCTGTTATAGACTGGCACCTGGAAACCATTCGAAACATTTATCTGGCTTTCGGTGAAAATTTTACAGGCTTCACAGAGAATAAGGACTTTAACTACAGCTTTAAGGACCCCTTTAAGGACTCTCAGTGCACCGCACTCCGAGCTGTGAGGACGAGGCACAAGCCACCGCACCATTTCTAAGCTGATGGCTCTGTGGATATGAGACCGTCGTGTGCTCTTTCTCTGGTTATCACAAGAGCTGGACATCAGCCATTTTCCGGCAGATTTCACTTTTAACAAGAGATTTTGTCATGGAAAGCCGCGCTGAGGCTTCGCGCGTCACGACCGATTCGCTGATGAAGCGAGACAAAGGAACACCTCCGTTTCGGAGTGTTAGAGGACAAGTTGGGACATGTCCAGCTCTCCACAATTTCTCTTATACTCACTCGACTGGTAAGCACTGAAAGCCGAGATAGGCATGTCCCAACTTGTCCTTATTCTCTGTGAAGCCCGTAAAATTTTCACCGAAAGCCAGATAAATTTTTCGAATGGTTTTCAGGTGCCAGTCTCTAACAGCTTCTGAAAAAATTCTGATGGAAAAAAGTCCTTTCCATTCCGCCATTTCCAGACAATGAAAATCCGATGAGGGGGCGGGACCACTCCTTCCCAAGGCGTGCTCACAGGTGAATGACGTCACCGACAGGCGTGGAAAAACTCACGCATGCGCACGAGGGTTCAAGCATGTCTGACGTAAAAACATATGAATGAAATCCATATCGTTTTTGAAAAAAATAAAAAGGACCATTACTTTATGGACAGACCTCGTATAGGCCCAACACCATAGTAGGATGCTCATCAATGGGTGAGCTTTTGCCATTCTGGTTATTCTTCTATCCATATTTATGGTTGTTTTCCGTTTTTTTTCTACACATCTCTTTTTTTTTTTTGTCCATTTTAAAGCATTGGAGATCATTGTAGATGAACAGCCTATAATTTTTTGCACCTGCGTATAAGTTTTCCCCTCTCCATTTCAACTTTTTAATCAAACTACGCTGTTCTTCTGAACAATGTCTTGAATGTCCCATTTTCCTCAGGCTTTCAAAGAGAAAAGCATGTTCAACAGGTGCTGGCTTCATCCTTAAATAGGGGACACCTGATTCACACCACAAAATTGACGAACCCACTGACTGAATGCCACACTACTATTATTGTGAACACCCCCCAGTTTCATAGCCTTAAGAGTGTGCATATCATGAATGCTTGGTCTTGTTGGATTTGTGAGTATCTACTGAATCTACTGGTACCTTGTTTCCCATGTAACAATAAGAAATATACTCAAAACCTGGATTAATCTTTTTAGTCACATAGCACTACTATTATTCTGAACACTACTGTATGTCAGGCATATCTGAATATTGTGCCTCCTAAATAGCATGAAAAAGTTGATGTTTGAGTGTTTTGTTTTTTTTTTTCTTTCATGGTCAATGGCAAAAACTGCACTTGACCATACGTCATTTTATGGTCAGTACACCCATGTGTGCACAGATGATGAACGTATGTGCTGGGTGTGAAAATGACAATTGCACTGTGAGTTGAACAAAACTGCATGGTGTGCTGTGACGCGAGTTATCTCAGCTCCATCTTTTAAAAAATGGCGACAGCAGCAGAGGCGGACTGAGTGCAGTGCTAATGATACAGTTAAAACTTCCTAAAGACTGAAAGCGTCAAGTATGGGATTAACAGCGGTCTCACTCGAAGAGGAAACATACAGGGACAATTTTAGAAAACACAAAGCCGCTCTAAGTACTGTCTAGTCACATTTAATGCTCAGGTTTTCCCAACAGAATGATGGACTTGGCTGCCCACCAGGCTAGTGAGAACCCTCGCCAGGTCAGAATATTTTTTTAATAATATCAGTGAAAAATAACATTGGGAAAATAATTAGAAATCCATCAGTCAACAACTATTTCAGCTTGTCCGCAGACCTCTGATCAGCTTTGCAGCTCTGTTTCAAGTCACACACAAAACTGCCCCCCAGGGTGCCGCACACAAGTCAAAACACCTGTTCAATTATTTTCTTACAGAAGTGAATCAAGCCAGTCTTTTTAGATGAAGACATAACAATGATTATGGAAATATTGTTCAACTGTTTTTTTGTTTTTTGTTTTTTTTTTGGAACCAGCTGACTTTTTTTGCTCCACCATCGTTTGTCTTAGTGTTAATTAAACACGTGTAACTGTGTAAAAAGCTTTAACTCATTATGCTTTTTATTCAGATCTGAACTTTGAAGGAGCAGAAAATGAAAATACACTTTTTGACAATAAAGTCAATTATAAAGGGGGTCATGAAGTGCAAAAGGATATATTTTTTTTCAACCTTTTTACATTTTCATAGACATTTGCTGAAGAATTTTTGGATAATTTTGCTGTCATTTGGATGAGCAACATGTTGGAACCATGTGATTGTGATATATGGATATTTTTTCCCAAGAACAGTCACTCATCCAAGTTTTCTAACAAAGTTCAAGCAGTAAATGTATATCAATTGTCTTTATTTTTGTCCTCCACTCATTTGATTTATTGATACTGTAATATTTGAATAATTACTGATTATAATGAATGCCATAATTTTTTTAAAAGTTCAAACTTGTTAATGAAAAATATATGATCAGTTTATTCTCAAAAATGGTGCGCTGCAGTCGATGTCCCATCATTATCCATACGACATCACTGAAGTTTGGCACCTTTGTATGAAGCCCAAAACCTTGAATTCCATGTGATTTCTGCTGCAGTTTTCCATGTGTAAATTTAAACTCGTGTCCTCTGTATGCTTACTTTGCATGCATTACTCACATTCTGTGCCTGTGGATGTCTTCAAATGCAGCCTGAATTTCCTGCTTTTCATTAACGATTCAAAACAACCTGGTAGCATTTTCATGTAACATGTAACTAATTTAGCCACTCACAAAGGGTTTTGGAGGGTTAATAGGCGCATTGGTAATTTAAAGGGGGTGCTCTTCATTTCCATGAAACAACAAGGTGGAACTTGCCACCAGGGTCTACGAGGAGGTTAAATGTTAATTATTGGTGTGACCGTTGCCGGCATTAATCGACCTATTTGTCGGGCAGAGACTTGTGTGTTCAGCCTGCTGTAGCAGCATGCATGATAATGCTACAATTATTTAATGGACTGCTAATCGAAGCTGCAGGAGAGGAATTCATTTCTTTGAATCTCGTCTGTTTCCTGTCGCCTCTTTGCTGAGCGGGAAATTTCCGTTCCACCTGTCAGCCTGTCAAGCACGCACATTCTTTCTCACTGACTCACACTGTACATGCGCCACCAAATTCCTCTTTAATCAATCTTACGTGCATTTCATATGTATTTATCTCACTTTACGTATCCATCCCGGCTGGATCGTGTGGTTCCAGACTGCTGTGTCCATTGCATCTTGGCTTGCCTGTTCTGCGAGTTCCTGACACTCTGCAACATGGTGGTCGCCCACGCTTCATGTGGCACGTGCACGTCGGAGGCTTGCTGCTGCTGCTGCTGCACCGAAGAGATGGGCGACGACTGCAGCTGCCCCTGCGACATGGACTGCGGCATCATGGATGCCTGCTGCGAATCGTCAGATTGCCTGGAAATCTGTATGGAGTGCTGCGGAATCTGCTTCCCCACATAAGGTGTCCCGTGCAGGAGTGTTTAGGGGGGAAAAACTGAACCTGGGATTGAAGGAAGCAGCTGCTGATACAGACCGGCAGGTGGGGGGGGCGGTTAGCATGTGCGTGCGTGTTTGTCTGCCTGTTATTCGTCGTGATTTGATGTGTGTATGAATGCATGGAGTAATGGATGAATTTAAAGATGCATATTTTCACACTGGGCTTCTACGTCAAAACGAGACCAGCAGGGGCTTGAAGTAACTCCTCCAAAATTGTTACATAACTTGTCAGTTAAATCCCCAAGTATGTTCAGTATTTTATCTTGACATCAGAAGTATTATCACCGTCCTTTTTTCTTACTAGACATCAGGAATGCTCTCGGGCTTATCTGGCCTTTGTCGTTTCCTTATGCACATGCTTAATGAAAAGATTTACACTTAGAGTTGCAATCGTCATGACAGTTGTTTGTTTTTTATGCTCGTCTTAGTACCGTACAACACTGTAAAAGGTTTTCTGTGACAGCTGACAAGTCACCTACTGTAGCACTGTAGATTAGCTGGAAAATGGTGAAAATCGCTGGTCAAATTGCATCCGAAGAATAAAACCGTGTCGGGGACCAAATATTCTTGTAATTATATTTGAAGAGGTGGTTCTGAAATAGATTTTATTATTATTATTGTTGTTGTTGTAAGGAAAAAGCTGCACAAAATTGCTGGTAAACTCTTAGTAGATTGCCAAACCATACTAGTTAGGTTGGAATGTCTGATGTTGGTTCCCAACCTTCCATCACTAGAAACTGAATTTCAGGCCTCGTTTCTTCAACAAATGTTTACATTTTTAAGTTTTTGTGAAAAATAATTAATATGCTAGTTAAAAACAAACAAAAAAAATGTTTAAGCAAATCTTGCCTTATTCTTTGCAACTTTACAAGTTACAAAAAATGGAAGTGACACTTCTCCTTAAAACACAGTTTTTAGGCCTAAAAAAGAAAGGGTGTGTGGGTGGGGGTGCTTTCACAATATTGACAGGGTCAAGCCGGCCTTCATCCAGTTTTGGTTTTGACTTGAGTTTTACTCAAACATTCCATTTTTCTCTCTGAAAAGAAAATAGTCATGATTGTATTCTGGTTCCCCCAAGGGGTGGGTGGTCCATCATTGTTGTAGTCATCACCAGTTTGACGGTGTGCCACAATGTGGATTGCACAATGCTATCAAGGCGGTAAGAAATCAGTCCAGGAAAAAATGTAACAATATTCCCTAATATCCATTAATTTTGACATCAGTAATCATTTTGGAGCATCCCCAGATCGGATCAGCCCTACAGTGCTGAGGCTGTGATGATCACAGCTCCGTTCTTCATTCTCCTGTACCATTGTGCGTCACACCATACTCAAAACACCTCTTCAATACTTTTCTCATGTCACTGCCTATAAAGTTGTTTTCATGCAAAGACATAAGTTAACTGTCAGGAAAATACTTTTAAACTGTGATTCTGTTGTGTGGACCTTTTGTATTTCACGCCCCTTTAAGTTCGAACAATTGTTAATTAAACACAGGGATTTGATCACAACTGTAAAAATCCTTGAAGTAGCAGATTTGAAAATGAAAAAAGTCCAGGTTAAGCTCTTAAAGCTAGTATCTCACTGGTGCGCGACTGTTGGCAACAAATTGTGAACGGTATTCGCGAGGTATTTTCCAAAATGTCTTAACATTTGCGGGGGTTCTTAATTTTCTTGCGTGAGTTGCAAGGCCTAATGTTAAAAACAAGTCACATGATAGATTTTCTCTTGATATAGTCAGAGTCATTGCGCGCGTCTCAAACACTTCTGAATTTAGTTTTCGCAAGTCAGAAAAGTGCAGAAAATGTGAGACAACTTTGTGAGGAGTTGGTGACTTATGAAGTTAACTTGTGACTGATTCGACACTAAATGACCCCCCCCCCCCCCCCCCCCCCCCCAATGAGACGTCCTCTGTTTTTTATGAATGACATCCTGACGTGCAGCAGCAGCCAGCTGAAAGAGCTCAGCTCAGAGTCTGTGGAGTTACATTTGTGTCAATATGTGAAAGAAAATGCTTTTGGCAAGAACTACAGATTTTTTTCTTTTTCTATTTCTGTCCAGAGAGCAAGGATCCATCATGTACATCAAGGATCCAGTGACCATGTTCATATTTTATTGATTTTTATTTATGTCCAGAGATGAAGGGTCCAGTGACCAATTTCATGTTTATTTACTTTAAGACTCAATAAAATGTTGTTGACATAGAAAACCTGTAAAGCCTACTTTTAGTACGCAGAAAATTCACAAGAGGTATTGATAATGGAATCAATAAAGGATCGGATCGATAAGCGGAATCGATAATGGTATTGATATCGATTAAAATCTTGTCAGTAACCATCTTTAATCATATTGCATTGTGAGGAATTGAATCGCCATCAAATACATATCAAGTCTCTAATCGGGAACAGGGGTGAATTGTATTGCATTGTATCGTCATGTATTGCTATATGTATCGTTTCGCTGGTAGTGTATCGAAGTGCGTATCGAATTGTTGTCAGTGATGAGATTCGCTTGCCTAATACACACGTCTTCTCTGTTTTCTGTGGAAGTGTTACAGCACCAAATACAGCCTTGCATATGTACTACAGAGTTTTTGGCGTTTTTGTGTGGATTCAGATATTTTTTGAAATGGTGCCGTGTTTACTGAACACTTTTTGAAAATGACAAAGAAAAAGATTTTATTGGGAAAATTCCATATCGGTGTGGACAAGGAGTGATTTAAAGTGAAAATTGTTGCTACTTTGTGTATTTTTTCACAAATATGTGTCTCTAACGACTCACCAACAGATGCAGCCCAGTGAGATACTAGCCTAAGATAATTATTAAAGGGTTCATACTGGGAAAAACCAGTAATACTGTGATATAATACTGCCATCCAAAAGTGAAAAATACCATGATATTAATTTTTGGGTCATATCTCCCACCCCTAGTTCCCCATCATATGAATCAGTTTGCCTCATGAAGTTCTGACACACACTTTGGGAACCACATGTCTATGAGAACATTAAAAAAGCACTCTTCTCACACTGCGTGGTTTACTTGGTGTTTGAAGCTGTGGATTAACTGGAAGTAACATACATTTATAACCCAGAAGCTCAATTTTCTGCCATGTTAATAAAATGCAAAGTGTACCTATTTTTTCAGAAACTTCCCGTTATATTAGCTATCATGGTACACGTGTTTTTCTGTGATATTTTATGAACGTATTCTTGGGGAACGGCGTAAGAAAGCTTTATAAATATGATTCTCATTGTCATGTAAGCAGATTTCTCTCACAACTTTCAGTGACTCAAAATACCAAAAAAAAAAGGTCATGAACTGTCATGTTGAATGATTGCAGGGTAAAAGCGATTTTCTTATTTAAATTTTTTTTCTGTTTTTCTGAGGATGACTTCATGGTGATTATTTTCTTGAAGATCCGCTTTGATGTTGTTGAAATGATCACACTTAATGCTCATCCTCAGAGTGTCTTCCTAGATGGAAACAAAACTGTCCCTTCCTAACGCTAACAAAGATAATGTGCCGTTCATCTTAATGGCGTGTGATTATTAAGTGTTAGGAAGCCCGATAGGCATCAGTACTGAAAGTAAACCTCATGACTAAAACTCGAGCTTTAAGAACAACTCAAGCCATAATTTTGTTACAGGCTAATGAGTGTCAAGAAATATGATATAATGTGAAGAAGTATTCTAAAGTGTTTGTAGCACACGTAGCTACAGAGGCTTTCCTTTGTTATTGTATCATCTTGTCTGTGTTTTACACTTGATATCATGCCCCCACAGGTCATTTTATCAGTGTTTTGTATTATTTCTCCATCTCAAAACATTTTTTACAATAAAATGTTGCCAATGAAATGTTGTTTTTCTTTCAAACTGCATTATTTGGGCTTTAGCTGACAATTACAGTCTGTTTAAAATGTGTGCATGAGGTTTAAAGCCATTTGTTTATTAGTGTAGAATGAATTGCCTGCACCAACCAAACGATGTCTTCAAGTTTAGAATGTGCCCTTGTGGGAGTGGCCCCCCATGTGTCCAGGGAGGAAGAAAACCAAACCATTCAGTCCTTATTTATCAACCATGCATATACATATGTAAGTAGTGCGTAAGAAAAGTGTGGAATTGACCAACATGTACTTATGGTGCCTTCCATTTGTACTCTGAGGTTGTAATTTCCAAGTTACAACAACATGAAGTCGGAATTCCATCTCATCAACTTGTACAAACCCCATGTAGTCCAGCGTTCACAATCCAACATGGCTCCTCCCAGCAGCAACAGTCCTAAAAGTTTTAGTTTTAATGATTTTTTTTTTTTTTTTTTTTTTTGCAATTTCGTCTTGTTTGTGTCTAGTTCTTCAATAAATTGTCCATAAAGTATTGTCCTGCTGCTGCCCGAGGACATGTCCCCATCCATAGGGTGCCTGTGTTGCACCGAATATTTTTTCAGCACTTTACCCTCCAGAATCTTGGACCTGTTCATCTTATTGAACGGTTGTGTGGAAAATGGAACGCGTTTACTTCAGGTGTGACATCATTCCCAGTTATGTCTTAGAAATGTGTGTAAATATACACACAGCTCTGACTGTGCAGAATCTCACAGTAGAACAGGGAAGCTGCAAATTTTGGCGCAATGCTTCCATCACAGCATGCATCTTCCTCCACATAGATTCCTAATTTCATCAGATTAACAATTACTCAGTAATTATGCCAAGTTAGAAACAGACATGTGGCTTCATTGGTGTTGAAACCTACAAAGACACTTGCGACAGACAGATATTCGTAACATGGCTGATTTTGGCATAAAAGTTCATGATTACATTGTAATTTCAAATTATTTTCTGTTATGCATCTAAATAAAAGGTTTGTCTTTTTCGGTGTTGAGTTTGATATTAAACCATTTATTTTTGATTTCTGATAAGTGTCTCTGATCCTGCGGTCTTAACTGCACGCGTCACTTTATCCTGTGCAACATTTTCTCTCTATTGTTAGGTACACCAGAGCTGAGTGAACTTGCTTGGCACCTTGATCTCATTACATGAAAGTATCTTTTCTTCTCTTTGGCATTTTTCAGGTGAGGAACACAAGCAATTTCCACATGGTTTCTAAAGGGATATTTTGGTAGCGCATATGGAACGTGGGATTTGAGCCAGATTCACCGAGGTATGAATGGAAATGTGGATTGAATTTTGGCAACATCAGGGATCATCATACTTTTGTGTGGTCATCATTTGGGTCTTGCACAAACTCTTGCCGAATCCTAAAGTTAATTCAGTTGCTCAAACTTTATATAGCATCTTGTTTGTCTTTGGTGATGGCTGTGAAACAATCTGGAGACCAGGAAATACAAAACAAGTTGGGCGGAATGTATCGGAATCAGAATGTATTCAAGCACTTTGCTGCTGTACTAACAACCATGGCTATGAGAAGATGGCAAGCCAGTGCCGTGGCAAGATGAGGAACAGCAAGTTGAAGCATTACAACACAAGAAGCGGAAGTTCAGCTTGAGCTAGATTGAATTTGGACGCGTGAGCCAGATTTGAAAACACGTCTGAATGCTATGCGACTGAAAAAGGAATCCGGATTACATCTGGCTCAGACCGTCTCTTCTGAAAACCTCTTTGACGATTATTTTTTCCTTATTTTCTGCAGAGAAGGTGCACGTTTCGTGATAGCCACCTCTGTAACCTCGCACCTCATTCCTCTGTTATCCGGGTCGCTCGCCTCGTGGCAACATTGGCTGTACTGTGAAAACATGGCCGGGGTTGTTGGGGAGCAGGGACCTCCTGCTGGTTGGAACAGTCATCTGACCTTCAACTGACACCGCTCCCTGTTAACCCCTCAATTAACCTACACGTCAGCCCCCCCGCTGTAAGAGCAGAAAGGAAGAGACTCCCTTCATTCTTTCTTTATTTCCTTTTTATCATTTTCTGCCTGGATACACCCTGGCCCTGGGAAATTACCATTTATTTCACTAATGCCTTGGGAAAAAAAATCCACTGTTCACAATATCTGTAATCACACAGGAGTTCCACTTTTCTCCTTTCTTACACTTCCACATTCATGCAGGCGAATGGATGACTGAAAATATTAAAACGTCAGGTGGAGTATGCAGTGACCTTTTCACAAAGTCGTCCACCTTTCCACTCGTCTAATCAATCCCTCTCTGATCACTGCCTGTGTGCTGGATTGTAATGTCACAATTAGGAGGGCTCCATTGTTTCTGTTTGCCGTCTGGGGAGAAATCCAACACTTCTCTCATCTCAAGGTCATTTATCTTACCATATTAAATAACCGTGTAGATGTGGCCACCTCCAGTGTGCTGTGTAGTCACCCGTCTGTCCTTCCCTCCTTTCTGCTCAGTTGGGTGAGATATGTCTCGTTCTCGTAGAAAATAAATGTTTCTTGCTTTTGGCCTTGAGATCAAATTCCTGCTTTTGCTGTGGCATTGAATGAAGGGGGGGGGGAAGAAGCAGCTGTACAGTTCTGCAATAATGGAGACTGATTACTTGGGTTTGTGATTGTCCTAGATCAAGTCGAAGATCCAGGCTTTGAATGACTTCCTGGACTCTGCCATCAGAAGTATATATGTGTGCTGTGAAAGTGTTGAAGCTGTCAAAGAGATTAACTTATCTCTGCAGCAACATTCACGTCTCAGAGTCCTCAACCTGTGAGATCAAGAGGCACCTGGAAGAGTTTCTGGAGTCATGAGGTCCCTTGGTGATGCTGGTACCTTTGTAGGGTCCTGGTTCTTCCTGTCTCAGTGTATGGTTGTGAAATTTGTTTGCTAACCAGTGAAAGTGAAGACTGGATGTCTTTAGTACTGTATTTTCAGCAGATCCTAGAGGAGTGTCGGAATTACTGTTGGTGATTCTATTGCAACTTGCTCAGATCGGCTCCACCTGCCTTTCTTGGTCTTCCATTGGCCAAACCTAGAACCTGTGCTGCGTTCCAGAAAACTGGGATGTCGGACCTATCCTGCTTGGAATGTACTAGGTCCGAATTTAAGGCTTTCCAGTGAACAAAGTTGAACGCATTTCTTTCACCAAAACATAAAATCTAAGCTTGCATCTCAGATGTACCTTCTGGCAAATTGTAGCTGAACTTTCAGGTCTTCTTTTTGGACAAGCATGCACTATGCAGAATTTCTCCAGTCACAGCCACAGAAGCCTATAACTTCTGGGTTGTCTGTGTGTCTTGGTGGCTTTCCTCACTCTTCTCCTTCTTGCACAGTCACTCAAGTTTTTGAGAACTGTCTACTCCACACAGATTTACCATAGAGTGCCATTCTGTTTGTATTTCTTCATAACTGATGTAAATAAAGTCCATTACATATTCAGTGATTTGGAAATGTTCATGTATCCATCCCCTGACTTGTCTGAAGAAAACTGGCGATAAAACGTATTATTTACAGGTATTATACCAACAATCCAACCTCTACGAGCAGTGGGCAGTCACAGTCCAGCGCCCAGGGACCAACTCCAGATGTAGAGAAGAGTAATGAACTGGCCGACACACAGGGAGAGCGCACAAACTCCACAGTACCAGACAGGATGTGATCCCAAGACCTTCTTGCTGTGAGGCACCAGTGCTAACCGCTACACCACTGTGCCACCCAAAGCAAATACAACCCCTGGCAATAATTATGGCATCATCGGCCTCGGAGGATGTTCATTCAATTGTTTAATTTTGTAGAAAAAAAGCAGATCACAGACATGACACAAAACTAAAGTCATTTCAAATGGCAACTTTCTGGCTTTAAGAAACACTATAAGAAATCAGGAAAAATAATTGTGGCAGTCAGTAACGGTTACTTTTTTAGACCAAGCAGAGGGAAAAAAATGTGGACTCACTTAATTCTGAGGAATAAATTATGGAATCACCCTGTAAATTTTCATCCCCAAAACTAACACCTGCATCAAATCAGATCTGCTTGTTAGTCTGCATCTAAAAAGGAGTGATCACACCTTGGAGAGCTGTTGCACCAAGTGGACTGACATGAATCATGGCTCCAACATGAGATATGTCAATTGAAACAAAGGAGAAGATTATCAAGCTCTTAAAAGAGGGTAAATCATCACACAATGTTGCAAAAGATGTTGGTTGTTCACAGTCAGCTGTGTCTAAACTCTGGACCAAATACAAACATGGGAAGGTTGTTAAAGGCAAACATACTGGTAGACCAAGGAAGACATCAAAGCGTCAAGACAGAAAACTTAAAGCAGTATGTCTCAAAAATCGAAAATGCACAACAAAACAAATGAGGAATGAATGGGAGGAAACTGGAGTCAACATCTGTGACCAAACTGTAAGAAACCGCCTAAAGGAAATGGGATTTACATACAGAAAAGCTAAACGAAAGCCATCATTAACACCTAAACAGAAAAAAACAAGGTTTACAGTGGGCTAAGGAAAAGCAATCGTGGACTGTGGATGACTGGATGAAAGTCATATTCAGTGATGAATCTCGAATCTGCATTGGGTAAGGTGATGATGCTGGAACCTTTGTTTGGTGCAGTTCCAATGAGATTTATAAAGATGACTGCCTGAAGAGAACATGTAAATTTCCACAGTCATTGATGATATGGGGCTGCATGTCAGATAAAGGCACTGGGGAGATGGCTGTCATTACATCATCAATAAATGCACAAGTTTACGCTGATATTTTGGACACTTTTCTTATCCCATCAATTGAAAGGATGTTTGGGGATGATGAAATCATTTTTCAAGATGATAATGCATCTTGCCATAGAGCAAAAACTGAAAACATTCCTTGCAAAAAGACACATAGGGTCAATGTCATGGCCTGCAAATAGTCCGGATCTTAATCCAATTGAAAATCTTTGGTGGAAGTTGAAGAAAATGGTCCATGACAAGGCTCCAACCTGCAAAGCTGATCTGGCAACAGCAATCAGAGAAAGTTGGAGCCAGATTGATGAAGAGTACTGTTTGTCACTCATTACGTCCATGCCTCAGAGACTACAAGCTGTTATAAAAGCCAGAGGTGGTGCAACAAAATATTAGTGATGTGTTGGAGCGTTCTTTTGTTTTTCATGATTCCATAATTTTTTCCTCAGAATTGAGTGATTCCATATTTTTTTCCTCTGCTTGGTCTAAAAAGTAACCGTTACTGACTGCCACAATTATTTTTCCTGATTTCTTATAGTGTTTCTTAAAGCCAGAAAGTTGCCATTTGAAATGACTTTAGTTTTGTGTCATGTCTGTGATCTGCTTTATTTCTACAAAATTAAACAACTGAATGAACATCCTCCGACGCCGGTGATTCCATAATTTTTTGCCAGGGGTTGTATTAGCCACTGCTGACAGGACACTTTGACTGTTAGCAGAACAGGTTGTGTTAAAGGGTGATGTCTAGAATATCCAATAAATACAGACAAAAATTATTTTGTTCGAGATTAATATGATACTGCAATTGTTTTGTAACACCCTATTTGCATTTAATGTTAACATTTCACAGAAATGAAAATATTACCCATCTTTACTGATCTATACAATTAACTGCAACACAACGGGAAAGCTCAGCACTTCAAACATGACTAAATACCTACTTTTGCACTCCAGTGTACCTTTTCTCCTCTGCCTCACTTGAGTTTGAAAGGACTTGACCTCACTGTTTGGATTTGTAGCATGACATTAAAATAAGATGAGACTATTTTTCAGTGGGCTGTTCTTGGAAAAAAAAAAGTTCAGGCGATGTCACTTTCAATTAATCTCCTCAGGTATTGGCCCCATTAGCCTCCTCACACGGGCCTGGTTTACAATGCAAATAGGGTCATTACCTGAGAACTGTTAATTGACTGTTACAAGAGGACGAACAAGCCCACTGTCTCACAGTTCGGGCTATTTGTTTGCTTATTTCTCTCACAAAAATATTAATGTGCATGCAAACATGGAGATAGCAAAGTGCATGCAGATTGCTTCAGCGGTGACAGAATGCTCCCCCCGCCCTTTAGTAAAATTTCTACACTATTTTTATAGTGTCACAGTTTGTATTTCCACATGAAACTACATTAGTTTCAGCAATGACATGTAAATTGTTTCCAAGTGTAAGATTTGTATTCTTTGTTCCCCTCTTGTTCGAGTAACAACGTGTGATTGCGCGCCCACCTTAAATATTTAAAGACCCCCTTTTGCTAAAGCTTTGCTGCGCTACACGGGTCGCCGACTGCTTCTCATGTTGTTACCTGGAGGCATCGCCACGGTGATGCAAGGATAACACGCCGCAGTTAGCGAGATCATGATAGCGTCGCCCGGAGAAGCTTGAACGGGGTGAGGTTCAAAGGTTCCCCGGTGTGCCATGCTGACAAAATATGCCTGGGAGAAAAAATAAATAAAAACCAGGAAAACGAGGTGAGAAGGTGTTTTCAAGCTGTTTCCTTTCTTCCCCGACAATGAAGGAAACATCCCCCCATGTTCAGAGGCACCATCTGGAGCTGTACACGTAAGTCAGGTATTTTTGTTGAGGCCTCTGTTTGTGTGGTGTGTGTGTTTTTTTTTTTTTTTTTTTTTTTTTTTTTTTTTTTTTTTTTTTTTCTTTCCCTTGTTTTCAGATCAACTGGAGAGGGCAATGGAATCTGAGGTCCTGGTCCTGTAAATAAGACATCAGCCCCAAGTTGAACACTTTCAACTTATTTTCCTTCCGCCCGTCTGTCGGGAAGCCAATGGGCCGTACTGAAGACAAATTGAGAGTGACGTGAATACCAGGGATGCCTGTTTATTTGCTTGCGCACGCTCCTTGAACTATAAATTAGATGTCATCATTGTTACATGTCATTTTCCGATGTGGACGTGTTGCGGTCTCGCGAGCGGTACTTTTAATTGTTTATTCTTAACATCACATAAATGAACAAGGGCTGCGCTGGCCTCCAGTCATCGGGATCTTGCGGGTGATTGGCAGGTTGTTTGACAGGCGTACTCGTTCAGTTACAGTACTTTTGACCAGGCATGCACGGCGGTGGTTTTATAGTGAGAACAATCACTTGATTTGCATTTTTTCTGATTTTTACCCAGTGCAGCATGTTGTTTATGGGCTTTGCTTAATGATGAACACTTGGATGTTTGGGTTGAGGTAATTGTTTGATTATTGCACTGACAAACACCACAATAACAAGGTTAGTTTTGTCAGAAAATCCAATCAGCCATCTCTGTTCTACCCTGGCTGCTGTTTTTTGTCCACCAACCACCTGCATGTCCTCCCTCACCACAGGCACAAACCTCCTCTTTCTGTTCTCCTGCCTGACAGTTCCATCCTTGGTATCCTTCTCCCAAAATTCCCTACATCCCTCCTCTGCAAACAAATAAACCATCTCAGTCTCACCTCGGTCACTTTGTCTCCAAACCATCCTACCTGCTCTGTCCTTCTGAGGTGCCCATTCCTAATCCTGTCCATCCTTATCAATCCCAAGGAAGATCACAGAATCCACTTCCAGCTTCACCTCCTGCTTTTTTGTTTGCACCACCATCTCTAATTGCCATTCAATATCTGGTGTCACAACTCTACCCACCCACTCTACCCTGCCTGCACTCTCTCCCTTTCTATGACATTACAACTTTGAACGGCTGACCCCAAGTATTTAAACAAATATTCAGTCACCAGCTCTAATCCTGTCTTGCTTTCACTGGTTTTCATTCCCTTTCTCTCCAGAGCGTACCTCCACCTCCTAAAGCTTATCTCAGTCATATCTCTTACTACAGATCACAATGTCATCTTCAAACATCATAGTCCATGGAGACCCCTGTGTGATTTTGCTGGTAAATTTCTCCATCACCAGGTTAAATAAGAAAGGGCTCAGAGCCGATACTTGATTCAATACCACCTCCATTTCAGTGTCACACTGTCCTTGTACATTTCCTGCATCACAGATACATGCATTTTTACCGCCATTACCTCCACTGCTGAAAAATGAAGGCAATGTTGAAATGCCAAACCTGCAATTCCTTGAATGGACATTTGAGATAAGTTAAACCTTGTAGAAACTGTGGCACCCCTCCCCAGCAAGCGTGCCAGGTTCAGGGTTCCACTTGTATTGGCCACCTGTGGACTGAACCGAGTTTGTCCTTTCTGTGCATGCTATTTCAAATTCAGCGTAATACGGCTTCCGGTGCAATTATTTGCAGTAACAGATCATCTAAGAAGTCAGTGCTCCAGGATTTCCACTGAGTGAAATTTTAGTGTTGGTGATTTTTTTTTTTTTTTTTTTTTTTTAAGCATCTTACATGCTAATTAGCAGGTTTTAATAGTTTGGTGATGTTAGCTACGGCGATAGTGCTGTGGTTATAGAGGCAATATGCCAATCATAGTTTTTAATCAACCAGTATGTCAGAAATATTACTCAGTTGACTGAATTCAGGTGAACCTACCCAGTTAGCACGAGCTAGCTTGGTAACTTTGAGGTAGATGGGCCTGTTCGGGCTTGATCCATCCTGCTTAGGTCATGTTGGTCTTGTCCATGCACCACTCCTTTACCTGTTTGCAGGTTGTCTGGGAGTTTGGTGGAATTGGGCACTGCTAAGACGGCGACATTTAGAGCCGCCCCATTTGAGCATCAAAGGCTTTGTCCAGTATATATGGGCTTTACCAACCGCCTCACCCGGACAAGAGCAAAGAGATTGCATCTTTCTGCTGTCCACAGACGATGAAATCACATATCAAGGTCTTAAAAATATCAGTTATCACAGCAAATACAAACCTCAGCCTTCTGCTTGGAGAAACGTCTTCACATTGAGTTAACATGACTGACAGCTGAAGACACGCACTCAGAGATGTTCTGACTCTGACAACACAAGATCAAACAACGATGAGTGTTTTCCGAAGTCGATAGAGGTAAACTTTAAATTGCTTCTCTTTTTACCTTACACATAGAGCCAAAGTAATAATTATTTGTCAGAGGTGTTTTATTGTAAGCTTTCTGAGCAGTTGTCTGGATCGTTTCCACAAAGAATCCCTCCGTCACAAGCAGCACAACATAAACAAGTGAGCTGTTATTCTTTGCTGCTGTGTGTTTGTTTGCCTGTCAGACTTTCTTAATTGTTTCATCTGCTTCAATTTCACACATATTTGCATGTTTTGGATCGCTTCTTTTGTTTGCAGGCGTTGCATCGACAACACCTGTTTCTACCCACACGTGGAAGAAGATTTCTTGAGGTGTAAATTAAAATGTGCTTTATTTGAAGGTTCAGTTCCAGTTTGGTAATTGCTCCCTAACACATTACTACACAACCAAGCAACTTTATTTCAAGAAAATAAGTCACAAGCAGTAGCAGCCTCAGTGGCCACCAGACCTGGGCTTTGGAAATGAAAGAAACAGGCAAACAAGCTAATTTTAAACTATATGTAACTTCAACCACACCTACTCGTGATGATATATATTCTCTGAAACGAGCCTGGACATGTCCAGCAGGCGGCAAACAGATTTGGGATATTACATGACCAAAACAAAGTTGCTTTTTGTATTGATTTGGCACATCACAGTTAATGAAATTTTAGTCCGTTTATCCTCATTATATACACTTTTAATTTGGAGATGTATAATATGATTGCATCTGTTCTTTTTAAGTTATCAGATTCATTATTATTTATTTATTGCTCAGCATCAGCTGGCTCTTTTTCATATCCCTACACTAAGTGGTCATATATATATATATATATATATATATATATATATATATATATATATATATAATTGCTTTTCTGATTATTTCTGAGCGTCTTGGTCACTACAATGGATCCAGTGGTGGTTAGCATTTCGATTTGGGAGACGTTTTGCGCCAGATAACCTTCCTGACACAACTGCTTTACTGCATTCTGCAGAAATAGAATATAGCATTCATAACCATCTGTCCGTTATTGTAAAGCATGAAACCCTGTTGCTAAAGAAAGAAGCGAAAACATGAAGGTAAACAAACTCGTGACAGGCAGGTGACGGCATAATGCGATCTGCAACCTCATCATTAGATGCCACTAAGTCCTACGCACTGGAGGAAAAAACAAACTCCAAATTACTTCATTTTCACTGATCTTGCTAACAAACTGGATGGCAAACTCCTCGAAGTTAACTTCTTATGGTATTTTCACAATCATAAGTTCATATGCCTGCAAATTTACACTCACTGGCCATTGTTCATAGCAAAGACTCAATAAAATGTTGGAAACGCCTCATTGAATCTATGCCAATATGGCCAAATATATGTAAATCTTAATTGACTAGATTGCTGTAATTAAAAATTTTGCACTACTTGAAAATGTTCTGTTGCGACAAGTCCCACGCCTTCTACATTTTGCTCCTTTTTTTGCCCAGATTGTAATCACAGCACCGTCTTAAAAATGCAAACATTTAACTTGGCACCGAGTTGACTATTAGAATGTTCGAACTACAAATCTGAACATCTTCACAGTTGCATATTTCATCATGTGTATTGAAGCCAAATATGAATAGTTCATTGGTTCTTATTAATACGGTATGTTTGCACTTCTTTAACGGAAAAGTCCTGAGGAGACGTCTAAACAAGCCAACCCGACAAGTTTGAAGCCATCAGAAAGCACTCGTAGGTGCCTCTTTGAGATAGAGCGCGCGAAGAGGAGGCGGCTTCAGATCGGAGACGCCACATTTCATATGTTGCCAAGTGATGAAGTGCAGATATCTGCCCTTAAAGAATATGTGCCCTACGGACATGTGTGAGATTTATGTGTCTTTCTCATCGTCCCCCACCCCACCCTTCCCAGTCCATTCTTCAAAGTTCTAACGTGGTGCATCAAAAAAAAGGGGGGTTTGAAATATTCTCACTCCTTCTGCAACCCCCCGCAGAAGAATATTCAAGACGCTCCAGCTCGCAGGTTAAAAATGTATATGCAAATGCAGGCTACATTAGAGCATGCGCAGGTTGTTAATAAATTAACATGTGGCAGAAATAATTCAGTTTAGCGTGATAATTCTCGGGTGTGAGCTGTCAGCTGTCGCATTGTTCTGGATAGAATGTGACGCAGGCGACTTCAACACGAGCACTGAACTGTGATGTTTTAGTGTACCTCGCTCTTCACTCTCGGCACTCTGACACAATAACTGTCTTTTTGCCTGTCTGGCTCCACTTTTGTGTGTGTGTGTGTGTGTCGTTTTGGAAGAACAAAAGGTTTAATTAAAGATGCTCCCCCCCCCCCCCCCCCCCGAACTGCGATCGGTCGGCACGGCACTTGAGCACACACAGCCTTGGCACCCGTTTCTGTTTGCGAGAATAAATTTGCTTCTTGAGATCCGCTTTGAAACTTTTGCTTATTTTCTGACCTAAATTTTCCACTCCGGCTTCCAAAAACGCTGCTAATCACCACTGAGTAGGCTGGAGAATCTCTTGCAATGTCTTCCAAAACGTTTCTAAATCCCGCCCCCCAATCGTGGGAGGGCATCTCGGTGTTTGGTGGAGGGATGCTGTTGGATGAGTGTGCTACCTCTCCTTTCCTCATCCCTGAGATTTGCATAGCGGGAACCCAGGGATCTGACACTCTGTTTATGTAGCTCAAGGTGCAGGGGATATGCGAGGTGTCAAGTGACTCGCAGTCAAATTTTTAATAAGTGCCATTTGTTCAATCCGCTGTTTAAACACTCCGTCGCCTCTCTATATCCTTAAAGACTGTATGCCCCGCTATCTTTTAATTAAGTCTCGAGTTAATGTGTCACTTAATTGACTAATCGGAGAGATTTTGTTTTCTCTAATTTACTTGAAAAACCGTCGTCAGCTAAGCTTTTTAATATTGGCGTGATGAGGGTGGATACTTAGCGGATGTCTCAGAAGTGAAAGCAGGGGTAGAGCGAGCTCTCCAAGGGGGGAGAGAAACAAAGTAGCGTTAACTCCGTCTCATTCTTGTTCGGTTCAACAGAAACTTCATGTTGTGCTTGTATAACATTTTTGTTGCTTGCAGATCTTCTTAGCAAAGTCCACATTTGCATTTCACAAGTGCCTTGGATACAAATCGTGTTCAGTTTGCTGGTCAGATTTACAGCAGAAGCTTTGGCGTGCACTGTAAAGGGATGTTACGAGGGGGAGAGGTTGTTCTCTATTGCAGCTCGATGAAACAAAAGGCAAATTCAACAGTAACTTTTTCCAGCAGCTTCGCCAGATGTTGGAGCAGGAAGGTTCAGCAGTGTTCGGACATACCAGCCACTCTTGGTGTGTGCACACGTTTACACTGATTTGGTGTGATAGTTGATAGCGGATGTGGACAAACGTGAAATATCCCTTCCTTTTGCATTAATAAATGTTGTTTTTCAATTTTAAGAACCACAATTACATATGTGGTACTCCATATATGCTGGCTGTGTGTGTGTGTGTGTGTGTGTGTGTGTGTGTGTGTGTGTGTGTGTGTGTGTGTGTGTGTGTGTGTGTGTGTGTGTGTGTGTGTGTGTGTGTGTGTGTGTGTGTGTGTGTGTGTGTTTTTATGCTATTGCAGTGAGTTCCAAAGTGTGGGGTGTGCCCCCCCACCCTGTGAAGACCATGAAGGTGAGCCATGTCAGGTCATTTAAAAACACATTTTAAAAAGTCTTTGATTTTCAATTTTTGTATACATTCTAAAATTGCCTAAATGACGACAGCAACAAGCAACATAAATAAAAAAATAACAAAGCCATGAGTTGTAAATTGTTGTTCTTAATTTGTCCAACATAATTTAACATCTATCTGTCTGTCTGTCTGTCTGTCTGTTCCCGAAATTGCTTCATTTTATTGTCATGTGTCCATTAAAATTATGATTTAATGTTTGGGTCAGCCCCAGCTGATTTTTAGATTTCAAAATTTGCCCAGACATTGCTGACTTTGGAAATGGTCGCACTATTGGGTTTGCTTAGTACCTGTGTGGACACTCCACATTTCCCAACACTATCATATTGTAACTCATGAGGACAAATCATGTTGCATCTGGTCAACTTTGAAGCCCCAGCTCAATCAAAAAAGTAACTTTATCTTGCTTCTCTTGTGTCTGCCACCTGCTGGATTGTATGTTGATAAGTTATACAAAATTAGGAACAGCTTTGTGATTGAACTCTTGTGTAGTTTGTCTGCCTCTCGAACATTGCCCATTTTGTGTGCTTATTGCTGACTTCAGCATTAAGCAGAGGGGGGACCATGATGCCCACTATGGGGGCAAATATGGGATGAAATATACAACCAAACATGAAAGTAAAACAGCAGTTAATGGACAGAATGTGTGGCTGGGGATGGTACTAAAACTTTTCCTCAGTACTGCAAATTAGTGATGGCCAACTTGAAACACTGCTCCAGAATGTTTGAGGTTTTAAAACATTGCTCAAGAGTCTGGAGAACTGAGACATCTCAAAAGATTTGCATTAAGACTGACAGAAGTTTCTTGAACCCAAGTGTGTCCTGCCAGATTGTTTCAACATTAAATAACTGAATGTCTACTCTTAATTTTAGGATTTCACTTGTGAAGGCTACAAGTGTTGTTGAAACATCAGCCTCCATGACGAACAGAGAGCTGTCTGTGGGAGAAATGCAAGACATTTTGAAGCTGTGAAAATTATTATTACTCAGAGGCATTGAACAAACACTGAGCATATCCAGTAGGACAATACGGAGTGCCCTGGAAAACAAGGAATCCACTGTTGTACTGAGCAACAGACACAAAGTCAACCAAGGAACAATTAATGGTAGAAACATTGTGAGAGCTGCCAACAAAACTGTCAGTGACATCACCATTGGCCACTAGAGGTGAAGGTCCAGTATCACATTGCACTGTTTTGAAGCTTTACCACAACATGCAAGCTGCTCTTCACCCATAGGAATTGGAAACGCAAGAGTGAATTTGACAAAAAGTACAGAGATGATCCAAAATACTTCTTGAACAGTTTTATGGACTGACAAGACCAGGATTAACCTCTACCAAAATGATGGGAAGACAAAGCTGTGGAGGAAGCAAAGAATCTGTTCATGGTGAAGGTCATGCTCTGGTTTCGGCTTGTATAGCTGCTTCTGGAACAGACTCATAAATTTCTATTGATGATGTAACTCATGACAGTAGCATTAGAATGAATGCAGAAGTCTACAGGAACATTTTGTCTGCCAATTTATAGAGAAATGCTTTCACATTAATTGAGAGGAATGACAACACACAGCAAGGCAATGCTCCAGAATTCATCACCAATTCAACAAAGGATTTCATCAAGTGGAAAAAGATCTTACCCCAATTTTGCATGCATTATATCTGCTGACGAGGAGATTAGAGATGTCCCAGTCAGACTTGAATTCTATACTTGTATTTTCCTGGATAATACACATGCACACTGCAAGTACTTTAAAGTCAGTCCAGTCCATGTGTTTGTCAACTGAACAACTCTGCAGTGCATTCAAGAAAAAAAAAGTTTTGCAAGCCAAACTGCTTCTTAATGTGGTGAAATGGAAGCAAACTCCTCTCCAAGAAGTCAAGGAGCATTCTTTAAAAAAGACCTCGTGTATTTGAAGTGAAGCAGATCGTAGATATGCTTTTGAAAGTAAAGCCATGCTGCAGCGGAATTTGCAAGTATTGGTAGTGGTCATCGGCTCCTTTGACACATTTCCGAGACAAACTGCAGACAGATTGGGACAAGACTTGTGGTTAATGAAGCCTTTTCCCAGTATGTTTTGATCGGACTTGATACTGATTTTTGAGATTGATTAGGATACCCTTTGGAGAAAATCTTCAAAACATATGAAAAAAAGAAGTCATAAAGTCGAGCCTTACGTACCAGCCCCTTGGTATTGCACTTGGTCACCATACTGTGACTTGTTCATAAAGTTAAAAGTAAGGCACTGTTGGAAGGTGAATTCAAACATCACTTCACTGCCTAAAGCATAAGCTAAATGTTAACCGTGGAGATAAGAGGTGAAAAGCTGCAGCTAGCTGCAATCAGATTTTCCCGTGGACAAGGGCGGTTGGTCCGGGGAAACAGCTCGCGGAGGAGATGTCATGTCACTGCATGCAGGCCCTGTGATAAAATGGAAAAGTCGTGTCAGAGCAGGGCGATAGGACAGCAGAGTGACAAGCCTGTAAACAATGACTCACCCTGCTAGCTAGCATAGGAGGGAGGGGACGGAAGGAAGGGGACGAGTGTAGCCAGTCTGGTTTGAGTGCGTGTGTGTGTGAGGGAGAGAGAGACGAGGTTCTGCAGTCCCAGACAATTAGGCCTCTGTCAGGAAGTCCCAGCAGACATGGGCTTTAACTCGCTCTTGCTGATAGACATTCATGCACACTTAAAAATACAGCAGGAACTTGCAGATGTAATTGTATTTAGAACAATACAATATATCCACAAACAGCCATGTACTATTTTGAAACGCACAATCTGCCAACACAACAGTATACATACATCCTCACAGCAAAATGCAACAAATAATTAAATCTCTAGTGGCTGCTCTCAGAACTACAGTGATACATTAATTGGGCAAAATTAGCATGAATTAAAGCAAATAAGTGTAACATGTAATTTATTACTTATCAAGCGTAGTTTAGCAGAGGAAGGCTCCGATTTCCCCCAAGATTGCTTTAACAGCTATAATGCATTTCTTAATTTACTCTGTGGAAAATCAGTTTTTTTCAGAGTTCATTAGGCACCAATATGTTACAGTGCTGCTCCCCTGAGCACCCAGCTACAAAAAACTATGCAAATTCTTTCCAGTGCATCTGTATGTAAATAGCAACCAAGGCCGCAGTCAATTCTCCATGGGAAGCTTTGTTAGCGGGCTCTTTGTTTCTAAACCTCAGCCTTGTTCGTGATAGTCTGGAAATTAGCGAATGGCTGCGTATGACAGGTGAAAGCAAAACTCTCTTCTCTTGCTCTCAATGACTACCTGGGACAAGATTGACTTGTGTATAACTTTACCAAACTTTGGCCTCAATGGTCTTCAAACAGCCCTGCCAGTTCCAATTATCACAGCTGGCAAACGCCGCGCTTGTTTGTAGTGTGAAATGTTATACTTTTTCCTTTGTAGAATTGTGTAATCAAATTGTTTTCTAAGTTTCTAAAGGGTTTGGTGCTCCTGAATTGACATCTGGGAAAGTCGGTCCCAGTCCACTGCTCCGTCTCCAACGCAGGATCATGCCGTGACACAAACAAAAAAAACAACAACTTTAAATAGGAAGCTCATGTCAGAAAACAGTCATGGAAGCTGCAAAATAATCCTGCCAAGTTCTTGGCCCATCATTGGTTTACACTCAGCTGTGCACTTTTCCATCTACAAGGCATGATACTTATGGCGCCATATGGTCCTGTCTGGCTGAAAATCCAATTCAATTTCCTCAATAGAGGCCATTCAGTAATGTATATAACATAATAGTGTGCTTAATAATTAGAATTTGAACATTACAACCAGCCTACTTCACAGAATAGACCATAGAGCAGCCGCGTGAAGGCACTGAATACCGTAGGATGGTTAGATATGTTTAATTCTGAGAACAGTTCTGTCGACAGCACCCTGTGCTTTGTTAGTGGAGCAGGATATAAATATCCATCTGTCTATCATAAAGCTACTGCTGCCTCATAAAACAGCTGTGTGAGAACAATGCCAGCTATCTCCTAGGTACTCGAGTGCCTAGAAAAATGCAAGAGGGATGGATTGTTGTACAACTGTAGATTACGGCATTTCCCCCAAAAAATCCACGATGTTCAACCGTTAACCGTGTCGTAGAGAAATGCAAGCGGTGACATAACAGGCAACATCTTTCCATGAGAGTCAAGATTTTCATTTTGAGTTTGAGGATCTAAAATCGATACTTTATCAACACTTTTCTAGTGCCTCCCAAAGTTTAGGAGACAAAGTGGTGGTAGAATACAAAAATCAAAGTGGTACATTCTTAAAATGACGTAATGCATTGATGGGCGAAGCAATTCCAAAATGCTTGGAGGACCACAGATGACAACTAAAGTGAGTGATGGCAGAATTTATCTCTTGTCGAAGAAAACCCCCTTATGAATGCAAATAGAGTTTACGACGAGGTACACTTAGACAGGAAGGCTAGAATAGACTTTTCCAGAAAACATCGCCACTTCTGAGGCAAGATTAACTTCTCCGGACTCTTCTCATCTTTCTATTTAAAGTTAATCTTGGTCTCATCTGTTCAGAGGCTTTTTTTTTTTTTTAAATGTTTACTGACTAGTTGATGACTAATGATACTGGGCTAGTCAATTTAGACCCAACCTTAGTCTTTGGCAGCACAGATTTCAATGAGAATGGATGTTTTGACCAACACTAAATCATTACCTGGAAACTCCTGAGCAAACAGTTTATAGGAATTTAATATTTTCAAACCTTTCTTCAGAGTTAGCAAAGATCACCACCTTGCTAACCTGTCATTGCTCCCAAGTTGACCAGTATGTCATCATTGCTTTTGTGGTGGAAAATGTTACTCAGTCTGGAATCAATTTGTATTCAACCATTGTTTCTTCTCTGGGATTTGTGTAACTTGGATATGACAGTCGGCTACGTCATGTCCCTTGTTTCACTTGGCGACAAGCCAACTACACTGTTGCTCAGTTCTGAGTGTCTTTTTCTTTGTGTGCCTTCCTTTCTCTGTTTGTTAACTTGACTATATTTGAGATTTCTTTCTTCAACACACTATTTTATGAACTTCTGTTTCTTACATTTATCCTCAAATACTAATGTTCACCCTCTCCCTCTGTTGGCTCTGCTCGGCTTAGACGCATCATGATGTAATTCCAGCAAAGCCCATTGGCCATGTCGACCATATGGCCCTACATATTCTAATATATTGTACGACATAACACATTCTTGTTAGGCTGCAGCAGGAACTAATTAGCACAATATCATGAAAGTTAATTTAATCTATGTTTAATTATGTATTTAAGGTGACTGTTTTAATATCTCTGGCGTAGTTACACTATATGTTGTCTTTTTGGAGCACATTAATCATATGTAGATGTATATTCTTGTTGGCCAAGTATAAAAAAGTAAAGAAATGCCTCAATTTAAACTAACTTACTTTTCTGTGTTGAGGTTTATTACTTATTGTGACTAAACACACATTTACTTCTGTAATTAGGCATCACCTCAACACAGACTGGGGATGTGGTGTCTACCCAAACCCTGACATACACTCATACAGAACATGTTGTGACGTTTGTTCCCAAGAAGCTGCTTTGGCAAGTCAGACAAAAGAAAACAAGACAAGAAAGCATTTTGTCTCAACCTTGTCAAAAACATTGTCACTGAAAAGAAAAACATGGCACTACTCAGAATTAGTGAATACGAATATAGTTTTGAATATTGAAGAACTTGAATAATGCGTATATGCCTGAAATATACTTGTAAATATCCATATTTTTTAAATTGAGATTTTGAAATCTCTGTTTTACCGTACAATATAAAATATTGTAACATCCTCAAAACAAATATGTACAACCCCTGGCAAAAATTATGGAATCACCGGCCTCAGAGGATGTTCATTCAGTTGTTTAATTTTGTAGAAAAAAAGCAGATCACAGACATGACACAAAACTAAAGTCATTTCAAATGGCAACTTTCTGGCTTTAAGAAACACTTATAAGAAATCAGGAAAAATAATTGTGGCAGTCAGTAACGGTTACTTTTTTAGACCAAGCAGAGGGAAAAAAATATGGACTCACTCAATTCTGAGGAAAAAATTATGGACTCATGAAAAACAAAAGAACGCTCCAACACATCACTAGTATTTTGTTGCACCACCTCTGGCTTTTATAACAGCTTGCAGTCTCTGAGGCATGGACTTAATGAGTGACAAACAGTACTCTTCATCAATCTGGCTCCAACTTTCTCTGATTGCTGTTGCCAGATCAGCTTTGCAGGTTGGAGCCTTGTCATGGACCATTTTCTTCAACTTCCACCAAAGATTTTCAATTGGATTAAGATCCAGACTATTTGCAGGCCATGACATTGACCCTGTGTGTCTTTTTGCAAGGAATGTTTTCACAGTTTTTGCTCTATGGCAAGATGCATTATCATCTTGAAAAATGATTTCATCATCCCCAAACATCCTTTCAATTGATGGGATAAGAAAAGTGTCCAAAATATCAACGTAAACGTGTGCATTTATTGATGATGTAATGACAGCCATCTCCCCAGTGCCTTTACCTGACATGCAGCCCCATATCATCAATGACTGTGGAAATTTACATGTTCTCTTCAGGCAGTCATCTTTATAAATCTCATTGGAACTGCACCAAACAAAAGTTCCAGCATCATCACCTTGCCCAGTGCAGATTCGAGATTCATCACTGAATATGACTTTCATCCAGTCATCCACAGTCCACGATTGCTTTTCCTTAGCCCATTGTAACCTTGTTTTTTTCTGTTTAGGTGTTAATTATGGCTTTTGTTTAGCTTTTCTGTATGTAAATCCCATTTCCTTTAGGCGGTTTCTTACAGTTCGGTCACAGACGTTGACTCCAGTTTCCTCCCATTCGTTCCTCATTTGTTTTGTTGTGCATTTTTGATTTTTGAGACATATTGCTTTAAGTTTTCTGTCTTGACGCTTTGATGTCTTCCTTGGTCTACCAGTATGTTTGCCTTTAACAACCATCCCATGTTGTTTGTATTTGGTCCAGAGTTTAGACACAGCTGACTGTGAACAACCAACATCTTTTGCAACATTGCGTGATGATTTACCCTCTTTTAAGAGTTTGATAATTCTCTCCTTTGTTTCAATTGACTTCTCTTGTGTTGGAGCCATGATTCATGTCAGTCCACTTGGTGCAACAGCTCTCCAAGGTGTGATCACTCCTTTTTAGATGCAGACTAATGAGCAGATCTGATTTGATGCAGGTGTTAGTTTTGGGGATGAAAATTTACAGGGTGATTCCATAATTTATTCCTCAGAATCGAGTGAGTCCATATTTTTTTCCCTCTGCTTGGTCTAAAAAATTAACTGTTACTGACTGCCACATTTTTTTTCTTGATTTCTTATAGTGTTTCCTAAAGCCAGAAAGTTGCCATTTGAAATGACTTTAGTTTTGTGTCATGTCTGTGATCTGCTTTTTTTCTACAAAATTAAACAACTGAATGTACATCCTTCGAGGCTGGTGATTCCATAATTTTTGCCAGGGGTTGTGTTGTCATCTTACCACTCCCACTGCATAAAAATTGTAAACTGATGTCATGAGTCAAACGTGTGGTAGCCATTGGTTTCATTATAGTGAAGGCCCAAACCCTGAAGGCCACTGCATTGACCCCTGCCAAGGCCTGGACCATTGCTTTGCTACACAAGGCCCTGCTCAAGGTTTTAAATCACAAGGCATCTTTGACCCCTCAAGGCCCATGCCAATACTTGAAACGTGAAGAGCAATACTTGAAAAATCAAGGCCAAAGTTTGACACCAGAAGACCAAGGCTTTCACCGCTCAAGGCTAAAGCTTTGACCCTTTGACTCAAAGCCAAATAAGGAAAGGGACAAAAAAAAAGGATCATATAGAGATGGAGGGTCACACCACAAAGAGATGAAGAACATGGACTTTTATCCGTAAAGTGGTAAATTATGAAATTATGTCAGGAATATGTGACAGAAAACATGGCTTCCAAACCAGAATGAAAAGGGAGCAAGTGACATTATTTAGGAAAACACAACTGTCAGTATTTTGAATAGGGGCAACTGGTGCCCTGTTTATTTAAATATCATAAACCAAAGGCAAAAGGCAAATTATTACTTATGACCATGTAATGTAAATAGCAGAAGCCTTTGACTACAATTTGCAAAAATTGTACCGTTTTAGTTCAAGCATCATCTATACAGAAAGTCACAACTGAAAGTGTATTTTTGGCAAATTACTAATTGTACTATCTGCACCTTTTATTGTCATATTGGTATATGATATATGTTGTTATCTGGGCTTGTAATGTTTACTGAGAGCATGTATTACCTTAATAACACAATTTTGTCACATAAAGCAGCCAAAATTTTACAACCCCTGAATTTTATTGAGATTAGCAAGGTTTTGAACCCTTCAGGCCAAGGCACCCAAGAGCAAACTAAACCACACATCTAAACAGGCTCGTACTACCACTGTTCAACCATGTCAGGGAAAGTGCCCGTGTTTTTACTTTTGTTTTTTGGTGGCTTGGACTTGGGGATGGAATGAAACATGCCCCCACAAAAGGTTCATATTATGTGAAACAACAATTGCAGACAAGTTTGGCAATTGTTGTTGCTTGAAGAGTTTAAGTAAAGTTCAAAGTGGGCCTGGAAGCGAAAAGTGCAGGCTTACTGCAGCTCTGGCCAATCAATACACAATACAGGTGCATTATATCATCAGAGTTAGAATGTTTCTAGAGTTGTTGGACCCCGTCAACTCCACACCTATACTTTCGTCATCAAAAGAAGGGCTTTGGTTTCTTTTGAGGATGTTTGATGAAGTATGCTACCACCTTAGTCTGGTTCAAAGCTTGGGTGGGGTCCATTTTTTTGTGCTGCTCTGTGCTTGCTTTCATATCAGTGCTGTGAAGTCCTTCTAATATAAACTCTGACCATGATACTGTGTGTCACATTATGGACGTGAAAGACATTTTACACTGAGCTTCAGTGATTCTAAGTCCATGTTTTTACGCTCAAAACAATTGTAGCACACTGAGAAATTAGACTTTAGCTAGCTAACATGCACATTTTGACTTTAATTTTCCCGTGTGGCTTACTTTAAAAGATTATGGTGGCAGATATCCCACTAACATCAACATTGCATTAATTTGCTGTTTGTATTTTTCTTTGATTGTACGATTGATGTCCCATGTTGATGTTGACTAATGTGGCCGAACGACTGAGCTGTTACCAACATTATTATTTATCTTTGTGTTATTGATACTTTTACACAGTTTCAGGCATGATTTGCTATTCACACAGCTATATAGCTGGTATTGATGTTGAATTTAATCATTAAATTTGTAGTTTGTTGAGAAATTTCAATAATATCTTACTATTTTTAAGCTAGCTGGTCAGTTCTGATGCTGCAAACTAGCTGTTTTGACAGTGGGGTTGACTTTTTCCAGGAGAAATCCAAGTGTGTTTGTGATTAAACTGGATACACACGTATCTTGTACTCACTGTGTGTAATACCAATAACCACATTGAATGTAGAGCATAATCCCAGTTCAATTCTAAGATACACCATATGTACAAAAAGAAGCCAGAATTACATATTCAATTCAGCATTAATCTTTGCTAAAACTACTATCATTTTTTTTAAAAAAGAGGGTGAATTTTTATATAATTCATCAGTTGAAGCTATTTTAAGCCAGAAAGTTATGAAAAACTAAGAGTGTGGCCATTTTGACAACTAATGTGTCAGGTCCAGGTGAACACCTTAGCAAAGGCCGCTAACAGTATTTGTTAGCTGCTGTGAACTCAACTGTATTTGTCCTTTCTGAGCATTAAAAAATAAATACAAATATCAGAAATAATGTGGCTTTCTGAGTAGTTAATTGCACAAAGGTGCCATCTCAGAAGTCCGTGCTCCAGTGACTCTATTGAGTTTTTTAATTTGTATGTTACCATGTTAAGTAGTAATTAGTAGGTATTGTAAGAGTGTTCGATGATGCGTAACACAAAATGGCTGATGCACATCCAAAATGTCCTTGTCTTTGGTAAAACTATCTGATCTTTTTACAACTGTCTAATTGATAAAACCATCTGGTCTTTATATAGATGTTTAATTGATTAAACCAGTCAGCATGATGGAACACTCTGTTTTATTGCGTGAAACTACGCTACATACATGAACACACTATAAGATTTTTACATAGCAACCATGAACGTGCTGCGAACAGACGACTGCCTAGTTTCACTACAGTTTGCAGCCATCTCACATAGACACCGACCGCCCATATGGGGGTGGCTTAGGCTGAAGGAACAAAAGATAGTGAAGGAGAAAAATCTAGGTTCTTTGTTCTAAGGGTTTGCATGCAACCTGTTCAAGATCCCAGCACTGAGGTAACTCTATCGGCGTAACAACTGTTTACAATACAACATCTGAACTTTGAAGTCCATTTCCTGTCCAATTCTTTTTGGAGATCACTCACTGTGATAAAAGAACCTAACAGTATTAAAACGTGGTGCATTGATGGTGCCATGGTTATTGAGGCAGTCATGGCTTTTCATATCCACACCTAAAGCCTCCCTTTATAAGAACCTCCACCTAATCTGTAAAACGTTGAATAACTCACCTCAATCAAGCTTTCCTAGCCTGTGAGACTTAGCTAGCATGGTAACTTCAAGCTAGATGGACATGTTCAGGCTTCATTTGTCCTGCCCAGGTCATGCCGGTCTTACCCTTTAACAAGCTTGACTGGCGTTTCTGTGAAACCAACCCACTTGAGCTTTAAACCTGCTCTACAGACAACCTGTGGGTGGTTTGTCCAGTATTATATAGTCTAAGGGTATAGTACCGTTTTACAGTTTTTATTTATTTATTTTTTAGTTCATAGTTTATCCTTGAAAAGAAGGCTGGATTCTGGAATAAAACATAAATTAGTACAATACAACCCATTTTCAAGCAGTCTTCCTCATTATCTGTTCCCCCTCCTTTGCATCCCAGAAGGCCTGTGTTCCCGTCATATGCTTGTTTGTTCTTAAGGAGTGTTTTGTGTATCCTGTTTGAATTATTCCAGCGCTGTTCCCGCTGGGAAACATCACATATTAAATGCCATTCCTTGGCATGCTTGTTTGGCTAATTTACGCTCAAACGAATGTCGCTCCTCGTCTCCAGGTGGTCCTTTCTGCCACGTCTCCGCGTACAAAGCGACACCCGCTTTTGATGAGCGCACCTGAGAGATTTGCCCAAATGGGTATGTTTTTTTTTCCTTCCCTAAAGTGGAAGAACGTTTCCACTCTGGGCTTGTTTACCATTAAATGTGTTTGTCGTTCCCCTAAGCAACTCGCGAGTCAGTGTTTTTCCCCTTTCCTTTCCTCATTTTTTTTTTTTTAAACAAGTTGCACAGCATTTGTTTTCTTTATTTCCGTCGTCTTTCCGAAAGGGCTCAGCGTGCTGTCAGTAAACAAAGTCTAGCTCCCATTAACCTTTTACTCCCTCTGAGAAATCCGCAAGCAAGTCAAGTGCTGGAAGACCTCAAACAAAATGCACAGACACACACACACACACACACACAGACACGCATGCGCTCTTGTCCCGAAGAACAATATGGAAATGTTTGTCCTTCTTTTCTGCTTGTGCTTAGCCCGGGTGCTCTTGCCGTCTGTTTTGCCTAATTACTTTAACATGAGTCTGGCATGCTAATTGAACTGGGCCCCCTGTCACCACATCATTTACATGGCCTGCTTGATTTGAAATTTAATCTGCTTGAAGGGTTTGTGTTTCATGCTCACTTAAAATCCTAATGCTCTGCGGGGCTGAAAGCAGTCTGCATTATTGAGACTGCGGAGTAAAATGCTCCTTGTTTGCTTGGCAACAGAAAAAAAAAAAAAGATTTGATCCGGTCTCGGCTTTTCTGGGTTTTGTCGCGGTTTTTCTTGTAAAACTTTTGTAACATTACTTCACTCTGCGATGAAATCAAAGAGGAAAATGGATGAGACGGTGGGCGGCGCTGCTTCTGGATGCTGGCTGGAGGAGACGTGTGGCTGAGATGGGCGCGCAACGGTGCATCGACTGGCCTTTTTACTCTGGATGGCCTTTTTGATGTGAAGCTGAAAGAGAGATGGACAAACAGACACAGAAAGCTGATACAGTGTAGTCAGCTCACATAGTCCAATTCACAAAGGTGAAAAAAGTCATTACACTTTCTTACAGGTGGGGGTGGGATGTTTCCTCCACGTGTCCTGTAGATTTTTCTGCTCAGTCTAGATTTTCATTAATACTTTCATCTTCAATGGAACATAGCTTCTGATTTATGAAATAAGTGAAGTTGCAAGTCTTGCTCAGGAACTGCAGTAGAATAAACTCAGAGGAAGTAAAGGATACCTATAGGAAGATGGAGAGGATGGATTTATTAATACTGTATTGGTATGAGATTCATGCTTGTCTTTGGCATGACGTTAAACTTCCCTCCAAGAATGGAGGTGATCCACCAGCTTGCAAGGAACTCATATTTGGTGGTGAATGAGGGGGTTAGTGTTTGGGACATCTTGAGAATTTGTGGGAAGAAGTAGTTTGCTGGACATCCCAGTGATTCCACCAATGCTGCCTGAGGAGTAGCCTCCGCTTCAGCTGTGAAGACTGCCAACGTCGGCATACTGGTTGAAGCTCCAGAGCATCAAGGGTATCATCGTCAAGAACCAGCTTCGCTGGATGGATCACACCGTTAGGATGGACAGCTGACGTCTCAAGCAGATCTTCTACTTCCAGCTGAGACAGTCCAGAGGAGTTCAGAAGAAATGCTACAAGGACCCCCTGAAGCACAACCTCAGTAACTAACCTGGACTGGGTGTGGTTATGGAGAACAGTGTCTTAAAGTCACTGAGAAAAGGTTTATTGATCTTGACTTCACGATGCACTGATCCTTGTGCCACACTTGAGAAGCTGAGCGAAGAGTCAGGGTTTCTGGGTTTCCGATTGTTTTGAGTCAAGACTAACATCCAGACTTTCAATGACTTACTGTACTGGGCCATCAGAATTGTATCTCTGCTGTGAAAGTATCAGTCTTGTGGAAAGAGTTGCTTATTTTGGCAGTGACTCTAGATCCTTGACCTTTGAGGTTGAGAGACGTCTGTGAAGCACTTATGGAGGTATGAGGTCTCTCAACAGAGGTGTTTGATGATGCCTATACTGTAGCACTTCTTGGTACTTTGCCTTACATTATGGGGGACATGGACACTGAAGAGTCATCTGGTGGTATTACTGGATGTCTTTAGTACTAGGTCTCTTCAGGGAATCCTTGGATACCACTGGAATAACTGTCAAACAAACAGACACTTAGGGAGACTCAGGTGAGGGGTATCCCTCGTATGGTGAACAAATGTCAGATACAACATTTTGGCCATATGGCACACTTCTCTGGGCATGATCCAGCATGCATTTGCCTCAACATTGAGTACTGCAGCAACTAGAACGGGCCAAGGGGATACCCACATTTCAACTGGCTGCTGCAGATAAGATTTCTGTTTTTGAGAAGTAAGGATGGATTGCTTGTCTGCCTGAGTGATTGTTATCCAGGACCCTGGGGCAGGTCCGTGGTGTAGTAGATGCAGTCACTCACAGGAATACATATTCAAGGTGAGCAAGCAGGTTTAAAGCTTTGTGTTCAGGATCAAAAGACAGGATCAAACATGAGGAATATTGACCAGAGATGAAGATCAAAGATGAGTGATCAGGATCAAATAACGTGATCAAGATCAGTCAGCAATAGGTATTCAAGGTTGGTAATCAGGGTTAAAGTTTATTGTTCAGGATCAAAGATGAGTAATTCCAATCCTAGGTCAAGATCAAAGATGAGCAGTAGGTATTAAAAGATGGCGATAAGGATTAAATCTTAGTGTTCCAGATCAAAGATGAGCAGTCAGACATCAGGATCAAAGATGAGTGATCAGATCAATCAGCAATAATTATTAAAGGATGGCAATCAGGATTAAAAATTGGTGTTCCGGATCAAAGACAAGCAGTCATAAGCAGGTCAGGATCAGAGATGAGAGATCAAGTTAATTAGCAATAGGTGTCCAGGATCAAAGATGAGTCATCATAATCAGAAGTCAGGATCAAAGATCAAGTGATTAGGATCAGTCAGCAATCAGGTTTATAGGTCAGCAATAGGATTAAAGCTTGGCAATCAGGTTTATAAGTCAGGATCACTGTTTGGGATCAAACATAAGCAATCACATTTAAAGGTGAAGTTGTGGATTTTATCCATAGGTGTACATAGGTCCAGATTCAGATAATGATCCAGATCTGGTGGATAAAAATGTATTTTGGACTCTAAATTGTAATTTGGGTTTTGTGTTGGAATCTGGGGCCTTTGGCATTTTGGGACCACAATGGAAATAGTTTCCTTGGCTTTTATTGTGTTCCGTGTCCTGTTATGCTTCTGTTTTATGTAACATAATTATATTTGTCTCTTTGCTCTGTGTTTCGTTTCGGACTTGTGCTCTGTGACTGTGTTGTTGGTGGCACACTTTTATGGCAGAAACCGGTGAAATCAAACTCTCCTCAGACTGTAACCACAACGGGGTCGATGGCGTGTACCTGACGAATGTCTGTTCTACAACAGCGAACCTGTGCTACCCGCTTACACCCCAGTAAATATTTCCCCTTTTTTGTGACTGGTCTCCCATTCTGAATATGATTTTAACCTCGTGTTCTTTCATTGGCGATCATGACCATGTTTCTTTCACCTCGTGTAAGACAAATGGGGTGGTCACTGTGACTTTGTAGTGACCCTGATGCCCCCTCCCTCTGAAGGAGACCCCCAACAAATTCAAAGTAATGCTTGTTACTCCCAATGTGGTAAAACAGGCGACTGAACATTCATGCACACATAATAGCACATAGAGGGGAGGGGCTGTTTATGTGAAGAAGGAGCCAAAGATGAAATGGATTTGGGTATTGTATTTTTTTTTTTTTTTTTTTTTTGCGAAATTGTTTTTTGCCCCTTATATTTTTCTTTCCTCCATTCAAGTTCAACCAAACAGAGAGAATCCAGTCAATATTAAGTCAATTATAAATATTTATAATCTACACATTTTAAAAATCCTGTCAATCATAAAGATGCGGGGGATAAGCTCACAGCAGCTGGTTGGTCTGGATGTAATTTGCATGCCACAGACAGCCTCGGCTTGCCATCCCCCGTTTTGTTTTTGACTTTGCATGCGTGCTTGTTCTCAGCGCAGATTAAATATAGAAGTTTTGTTCTCGTTGAGGGTAGATGTTTTTTTTTTATCTCCACTCGTGCACTGGCACACAACACACAGAGGCGGTATTGACGCTTGATGCTGATGGCGATTCATTATTGAAAAGGAAATTGTCTTCATATGACTGGAGTTTGTTATGGGGGGGCTTTGTTCTCATCATCTATTTTGCAGGACATCTTTGTCAGTCAGCAGTGTGAGATCTGTTTCTTCTCTCTGTGGATGTTTGTGTGCAGAGACTGAGAGAAAGTTTTGCGCTCTCTGTACTGTTTGTCAGTGTTTCTGTCCTAATAACTGTCTTATTTTTCAGCTGATGGAAAACCCGAGACAGTGTTCGGTTAAAGACAAGTAGGCCTCTGATAACATCTGCTCAATGTCTCAACTGGAATTCATGATCGCGGAAAGTGCAATATTGACCTTGTTGAAGCACAACAAACTCTAAAAAAGAGTCATTTTTCTCTTGCACAATTGATCTTTTTGTCCATTGTAGTTTGATACAGTCAGTAAGTTTACTTGACACTTAAAAAAAACAAACTATTTTTACAGTACTCATAAGTCTGACTGAAAATGTTCAAAGAACAACATGTTTAGATGTATTTTTAAAGTCTTATTTTAATGGGACTAATGTAGTAACTCAATTATTTGTCAGTTCATGTTGGATTAACACCCCTAGATACTGCGATTGAAAGTCGAACAACTCCTGTATGCTCTCAGTTTGAACTTGCGTTGGTGTTTTGTGCATGCACCACAATTTCCTCTACATGCTTTGACCCAGATGTAGAAAGAGAAGAAGATGATAACTAGTATGGTACTACTGGCGGTAGCTACAAATATTATAACGACTCTGTGAGAAAGAACCCAATTTTTGTTTGATGTAGAAAGATTTGTTGTCCATCTCACCGTTTCCTACGTGTGTTGATAATTTTCTGCCAGTTAGTTTGTCTGACATAATAGGTCAACCGGAATGGACTCAATACCAACCGACTGAAAGCGGTACCTCGCCACCTGTTGTAGCAGAGTTGGACATACTTTGGTCAATAAATTGATTCCCTCCTCTGCATATACAGTAGGTCAAAGACAGTAGTCCGATGTAGCCGTACCACGACATTAAACTGCACAGGAAAAAAGTATTGAGTGGTTACTCTAACTCTGGGAAGATATTCACACAAAAGGTGCATTCATGGTCACAAGCATAGACTGTTCTTGAATATACCCACTGCTGATGATTTGTTCAGGTGTTCATGGGATAAATAGAAGTCAAGAAACAACAAACCTGCATCAAATCAGATATGCTCATTAGTCTGCATCTAAAAAGGAGTGATCACACCTTGGAGAGCTATTGCACCAAGTGGACTGACATGAATCATGGCTCCAACACGAGAGATGTCAATTGAAACAAAGGAGAGGATTATCAAACTCTTAAAAGAGGGTAAATCATCACGCAATGTTAAAAAAGATGTTGGTTGTTCACAGTCAGCTGTGTCTAAACTCTGCACCAAATACAAACAACATGGGAAGGTTGTTAAAGGCAAACATACTGGTAGACCAAGGAAGACATCAAAGCGTCAAGACAGAAAACTTAAAGCAATATGTCTCAAAAATCGAAAATGCACAACAAAACAAATGAGGAACGAATGGGAGGAAACTGGAGTCAACGTCTGTGACCGAACTGTAAGAAACCGCCTAAAGGAAATTGGATTTACATACAGAAAAGCTAAACGAAAGCCATCATTAACACCTAAACAGAAAAAAACAAGGTTACAATGGGCTAAGGAAAAGCAATCGTGGACTGTGGATGACTGGATGAAAGTCATATTCAGTGATGAATCTCGAATCTGCATTGGGCAAGGTGATGATGCTGGAACTTTTGTTTGGTGCCGTTCCAATGAGATTTATAAAGATGACTGCCTGAAGAGAACATGTAAATTTCCACAGTCATTGATGATATGGGGCTGCATGTCAGGTAAAGGCACTGGGGAGATGGCTGTCATTACATCATCAATAAATGCACAAGTTTACGTTGATATTTTGGACACTTTTCTTATCCCATCAATTGAAAGGATGTTTGGGGATGATGAAATCATTTTTCAAGATGACAATGCATCTTGCCATAGAGCAAAAACTGTGAAAACATTCCTTGCAAAAAGACACATAGGGTCAGTGTCATGGCCTGCAAATAGTCCGGATCTTAATCCAATTGAAAGTCTTTGGTGGAAGTTGAAGAAAATGGTCCATGACAAGGCTCCAACCTGCAAAGCTGATCTGGCAACAGCAATCAGAGAAAGTTGGAGCCAGATTGATGAAGAGTACTGTTTGTCACTCATTAAGTCCATGCCTCAGAGACTGCAAGCTGTTATAAAAGCCAGAGGTGGAGCAACAAAATACTAGTGATGTGTTGGAGCATTCTTTTGTTTTTCATGATTCCATAATTTTTTCCTCAGAATTGAGTGATTCCATATTTTTTTTTCCTTCTGCTTGGTCTAAAAAAGTAACTGTTTCTGACTGCCACAATTATTTTTCTGATTTCTTATAGTGTTTCTTAAAGCCAGAAAGTTGCCATTTGAAATGACTTTAGTTTTGTGTCATGTCTGTGATCTGCTTTTTTTCTACAAAATTAAACAACTGAATGAACATCCTCCGAGGCCGGTGATTCCATAATTTTTGCCAGGGGTTGTATACAGAGTGGGAAATGTTGCATTGAATAGATGGGTGGACAGTGCTCTTGAGTATATCCACTGATAATAATTTGCTCAGATGTCCCCTTCTTTGACCTTCTTTGACCTTGGGGGTCCTCATGCACCATATGGCCAAAATTTTGTAGCTGACATTTCCACACAATGGAAGTGATACAGTACTCTTCTTAACCTGCCAATGTAAGCATTTATTTGACAAAGTAATTCTCCTGCAAAGACATTGGCATTGCCAAACATCTCTACCCAGTGACCTCATGAGTCCTGAGAATGTATGAATGATTTTGCACCTATTGACTCCATGATCTAATTAATATGCAAATCAGGTCACTGTTGCTACAGTGATCATTCACCCCCTACTGTGACTATCCGTGTGCTAAGTTTGGTTTGTCTGGGTTCACGGGCCTTGGAGATACATTATAGGAAATGTGTGGAGAGACAGATGGATGTTGTCTACGATATCACTGATACAGGTGAGCAAGGGATAAAAAAAAACCCTCAAATCACCAACACAATGGCACCGTGGTCATTTTCATTTACATGCCATCTCCACTTGGACTGATTTTCAATGTAAAAACATTGAAAAACATTAAGTTGACTGCTGGATGGTTTTGGAACATTCTTGTGATCTGAGAGTGTTTTCTGACTTGACATTTGGTGTTTACAAGTTGACATGAGCAGATATGGGAATTCAACTCTGATAACTTTCAGCAAAAATATCACAGCACATAACGGGGCATATTAGTGTTTGTGCGCTCATTCCCACTTTTCCAGTCTCTCTTTCTTCACATGGCCACAGTTTGTCACGCCAAAGTAAACCATCACTTTTATTTTTTGCTTTGATAATTACACTCAATCACGGAACTAACCACTGAAGATTGTCGGAAGTAATTCAAAGCAAAGTGTCACAGATCCAGCGCATCGTTTAACTAATTGTGTTTTGCATTTGAAAATAAATATTGAAACTGGTACATTTTGAGGTCAACTCACTGTGTGTCAGACAAAAAATAATTTTCCACCAATAGGTTGGAGGGATCCTTTTTGATTCAGCAGTGCATTTTGTGAAACACTTTTCTGGCTTTCTAGTATGGGGTTAAAATTGTCTCATTAATATTTGTAAATGCACACAGGGTGATCTACAAATAATCATTGATTTGCAAATGTGTTCAGATATCCACAAATACAAATTTCATATTTGTAACTTGTAAATTGGTCTTTGCAAATAATGTTGTACAACCCCTGGCAAAAATTATGGAATCACCGGCCTCGGAGGATGTTCATTCAGTTGTTTAATTTTGTAGAAATAAAGCAGATCACAGACATGACACAAAACTAAAGTCATTTCAAATGGCAACTTTCTGGCTTTAAGAAACACTATAAGAAATCAAGAAAAAAAGATTGTGGCAGTCAGTAACGGTTACTTTTTTAGACCAAGCAGAGGAAAAAAATATGGACTCACTCAATTCTGAGGAATAAATTATGGAATCACCCTGTAAATTTTCATCCCTAAAACTAACACTTGCATCAAATCACATCTGCTTGTTAGTCTGCATCTAAAAAGGAGTGATCACACCTTGGAGAGCTGTTGCACCAAGTGGACTGACATGAATCATGGCTCCAACACGAGAGATGTCAATTGAAACAAAGGAGAGAATTATCAAACTCTTAAAAGAGGGTAAATCATCACGCAATGATAGAGAACATGTAAATTTCCACAGTCATTGATGATATGGGGCTGCATGTCAGGTAAAGGCACTGGGGAGATGGCTGTCATTACATCATCAATAAATGCACAAGTTTACGTTGATATTTTGGACACTTTTCTGATGTTTGAGGATGATGAAATCATTTTTCAAGAAGATAATGCATCTTGCCATAGAGCAAAAACTGTGAAAACATTCCTTGCAAAAAGACACATAGGGTCAATTTCATGACATAGGGTCAATGTCAACGAGCAGATGTGATTTGATGCAGGTGTTAGTTTTGGGGATGGAAATTTACAGGGTGATTCCATACTTTTTTCCTCAGAATTGAGTGAGTCCATATTTTTTTCCTCTGCTTGGTCTAAAAAAGTAACCGTTACTGACTGCCACAATTATTATTTCTTGATTTCTTATAGTGTTTCTTAAAGCCAGAAAGTTGCCATTTGAAATGACTTTAGTTTTGTGTCATGTCTGTGATCTGCTTTTTTCTACAAAATTAAACAACAGAATGAACATCCTCCGAGGCCGGTGATTCCATAATTTTTGCCAGGGGTTGTATTTGCAAATATAAAACTTAATTTGTAAAAAAAAAAAAAAAATACATTTGTAAAACTGGAAATTATTGAGTTTCAGCATTTGTGGATCCATTTGTGGATCACCAATTACACGAAGGAACATAATCAAGCGAGTCGAGTCTTATCTTAAGTTAGGACAACAAAAGTTGTTTGTACTTACATTAGATGATGGCGACTGCTCTCCTTGTCCGTCCAGCTCATATCAGAAGTCAAAATGAGTCAAATGGCTGAGAGATCTAAAGAGACGGCTGTGTAATGAATGGAACCACACTGCCATCTAGTGGATATCCAGTGTGCGTGAGTGTGTATTTGCGAATCAGTAGGCATTTGTTTGTGGATCTGTGTGGATTTCGTGAAAAGAATGTCTCAAAATTACGTCACAGAGGAAAGCGATGAATGCGTGTAATTGGTGATCCACAAATGCTGAAACTCAATTCACAAATACAATTTCCACTTTTACAAATGTTTTTTTTTTTTTTTTTTTTTTTTACAAATTAAGTTTATTTGCAAATACAACATTATTTGCAAAGACCAATTTACAAGTTACAAATATAAAATTTGCATTTGTGGATATCTAAACACATTTGCAAATCAATTATTATTTGTAGATCACCCTGTGTGCATTTACAAATATTAATGAGACAATTTTAACCCCATATTCTAGCATTTTGACTTGAATTACAACCAAACTGGAGGAAAGAATCAGGTGATATTAGCTTGCTAGTTCGCTGTGCTACTTGCGTTGTTAGCTAGCCAAGTGTATTTATTTTACCAATATAACCAATGTAACTCCCTACCTAGTCCTTTATCAAAGTGCCTAAATGTCACCATGATTTCAGCAAATTTCAATACAATTTATTTATATAGTGCTAAATTACAACTTAAGTGGCCCTAAGACGCTTCACAAGGGAAAGATCTGTCTTTGCCCACTCCCTAGCAAGCACGCTGGCAACAGTGGTAAAGAAAAACTCCCTCAAACATTTTTAATTGCAGGAATTAACCTCAAGCAGACCAGACTCAGAGGGAGGACCATCTGCTTTGGCCGTACTGCCAACAACAAAAAGTAAAAAAAGTTGGGTTTATGGTTAGGGTTAAAAATAGTGACTGAAACTTGACAGCATCACGAAAATGTGACTCATTTCATGATGATATCATAAAAAACAAACAAACAAACATGAGACTGGGCTGTATTTTACCATTGAACCAGTTAATGCTGCCACGTTTGTCGGGTCTGTTGTCAGGGCATAGAACAGAAATCTGACAATTATGGCATAGATACGCAAAAATATTCCAAATCAAATCCTGCCTTGACCTGTGTTGTTCACATTTAAAAATGATAAAATTACATTATTATATAGCTGCGACGCTACGCGCGCTCTGATTGGCTGATCACCCGTCCGACATTTTCCCATATCGGACCAGTTACCATGACAATCGGTCTGCAACGTGTATTTTCGTTAGAAACCAGGAAGCTAAAAACATGATTCGGGAAAACCAAGTCAGACATGAACATACTCCATAAATATCTAAACGGCATCAGAAAAAACACATAGATTGAAAGCTAACCAGCTAACGACCGGACTATCTATTAGCAAGTTTTTCATGGAAGTGAAGAAAGGGAATGAGCCCAACACCATCAGCAGCATATTTGGGCGATAATGTAGGTTTGCATGTTTATATATATAATAAACAAATTATTAACCTCGCTTGCTCAGTCTGTACGGGGATATCAGACCTCTGTATTTTTCGCACGTTCTGTCAACACATCGGTTTGATATTTCCCCCTACAGACCTCTCGCACAGTTAATAATCCTTTCTTGTTCTACTTTCATGAAACTATGATTTCCGACCAATTGTAAAACCACATTCCAAAGTCACATTTAAACTCTTGATCAAATGTGTTTTGACCGTCACTTGACTTCATAATTTATTCAGAGCTAAAGTTGTGTCTGAGTGTTTCTAGTGCTTATGGGTGGGCGAAATGACGAAGTGTCCCCTCATTGTTGTGTGGCATTCTGCCTCGATTTCATGCTTTGCCGATAGAAAATTAGGCCCCGGCATATCTCTGCACGAAGAGGAGGAGGAGGTGGAGGAGCGGCGACGGTTGCTGTTATAGCCTCAGGACACTTTCCCTGACAACAAGAAAACTAGAGCGACGAGGAGGAGAGGGAGGCCACGTCATTGGCTGCTAATGCACTCTAAACAAGACGATGAGACACAAGGAATCCCCAACGCGATGCCAAGGAGCCTTAAAAAAAAAAACCTTTTCCCTCCTCCATATTGTTGTAAAGTGCTGTTATGAGTTTGGCATTCTTAAACATTTTTAAAGCCTCTTTTGTGCGGTGCCTTTTGAATGCCGCGTGTGTAGACGAGTTCATTTGCATTTTTTGTCTTGTTTTTCTTTTTTGCCTGCCTGTTGCCCAATGAAGCTATGAGGATAAAGTGCTTAAAGGACTGCAGGCACTTCACTTGAGTTGTTTGGTTGTTCAAAGATACGCCACAGTACACCGCTAGTTGAAATGCAGCTCAGCCTTCTGTCAGACATGCGAGGAGTATTCTGAGACAGAATTTTAAATAAAAGTTATAATCCCACTCTGTTATGTAAGTGGAATAAAACATTATATTGTAGCTTGTCTGCGTGTGCGTAACTCTAATTTGATATTTGTTATAAATCTCGTTGGTCCAAGAGGTGAAAATCAAGTCTCCATTCTGGTTACATCTGTTGGAAATAAATGGATATAGTCCTCATAACCACCTTTTCATTGATTTATAATTACTTGCACCATTGAACGTGTGTGTTTTCATAAGTTTAGAATGAGCCTGTAATATCTAAATGGATGCAGTCCCCATGTTTCACTGCTATGGTGAAACAGTGACCCAAAAGGAACACCCTTATGGCACATTTTGCATTCTGCCATCTGAGTCTCTCTCTATAATCACTAATTTGATACCAAGTCATTCCAGTGTTACACACTGCCCACTTTATTAGGTACACCTTGCTAGTACCAGGTTGGACCCCCTTTTACCTTTAGAACTGCCTTAAATCTTCGTGGCATAGATTCAACAAGGTATTGGAAACATTCCTCTGAGATGTTGGTCCATATTGACATGATATGGTCACGCAGTCGTGTGTTAAATCAATCTGCCCATTCTCCTCTGACATCAGTAAGGCATTTTTGTCCACACAACTGGCTCCTGCTGGATGTTTTCTCTTATTCGGACTGTTCTCTGTAAACCTGAGAGATGGTTGTGCTCAAAAAGCCCAGTAGATCAGCGGTTTCTGAAATACTCAGAGCAGCCCATCTGCCACCAAAAACCATGCCACATTCAAAGTCCCTTAGATCCCCTTTCTTTCCCAATATGATGCTTGATTTGATCTTCATCCTCCCCACATTTAGATGCCAAAACGCCTTAACTTTCTGCCATGTGATTGGCTGATTATCTATTTGTGTTAAGCAATTGAACAGGTGTACCTACTAAAGTGGTTGGTGAGTGTATAAGTACATATAATTATAGTTAATCTTAACCCTTTGTTTTAATATGAATAGAAAGGTACTTTAAATTTTGAAAAACAAAGATAAAAGAAATATTACTTAGGTTTTTTTTTGGGGGGGGGGGGCGTATTTGAATGTCTCATGCTAATTTTACACTTATACTTATTAGCTTGTAATAGCACTAGGCTGAGATTGTGACAGCAGTAAGATGTGCACTAGCAACGGCAGATGCAGTTGTTCAACTATCCAAAGTAGTGGAAAATGTGGTAGAGAGGTGAAGGAAACATCCCTGGCCAGAACACCTTTGGCTGGAATGTCCTAGCCTGAAACATTCACTCACTGTTGTGATATACAACAGGAGTCTGGCTGTGACAGCTGATAAATAGTGGCCACATTTTTTCATTATGGTTGTTCTTTCTAGAGTGTTTAAGTTTTTCTTTTCTTGACTTTATTTTTTCTGTACAGAAAAACGGGGACAGTAAGATATAAGAGTTGGCAAAAAGAGATGGAAAGAGAGGGATGGCCAAAGTGTATTTCAAACTTATCAATAGGTCATTGTCTTTTCATTTTGACTCCAACATTATTTAATTGAAGTTTGAGCAAGTTTTAGATCCTAGATTACCAATCATACGTGTTGGGTCCAACCCCGCACTTTCAATCTACAGCAATTACTGAAACTCTAATATTCTATTTCCACAAAGTAATCAGCGAGGAAGTTATGGGAATCTAACTCATTCCAACCCATCTGAGTCCACAGATAAATCAATATTCACAGATGGAGTCCAATATTTGGAGTGGGATCAGACTTTTTGTATGATCTTATAAGCAAATGGTGCTGGAAAGGACTTCTGAGGATAGAAGGCAAAGACATTTGAACCTCAAAGGCACAGTCCACCACTGTGAGCCAAGACTTAATTACAATGACCTTACAACAGGGCGGGAGCCTAAAGCCACACATTCAAGCTAAGCAAGCCTCCCACCAGCGCACAATACACCCCCTGCCGCCATCAGAGCTGATAAATGAGTTCTTTTCCTTGATTGCTGCATCAGGGCAGAGCGTTAGAAATGGGCAGAGAGGGAATGACAGGAAAGGAAGGAGTACTAGGGAGAAAGTGAAAAAGGAATACAGTGGAGTGCCTCATTAGTTTCTTACACAAAGTAACTCAAGTTTGTATAACTGAACATTTGTGAGAAATGCTGCACTCACACTTGTAATTATACAGCAGATTTCAATTAATTCCAGTGTAATGTTCTGTAATCTGCCCCCTGGATTTTACCCTGAAAGGGAAGTAGTCCCCCTGACTAGCCCAGGTGGGATGCCCTGTGCCCAAGTTCAACAGTGCTAAACTTGGACGTGCAAATTTGTGTCGATACATCTAGATGTTGAATGTGTGGTGGAATGGTGTGCCACCCAGGCATAGTCCTGGACTCTGACCTGCTTCATGCTATGGAATCCGGACATCATTGTGCATCAGGATTGTATGTCACCTCTGAGCTTCCATTTTGATTTAATATCAGCTCAATGCCACACATCCTGTTGTATGGCTGGGGGGCCTGGCTGCCTTTTTGTTTCTGTCTTTTGTTTTTCCTTCCAGGTGGCTTGCATTTGGGACTGAGTGGCTGTGTAGCTGAGTTTATCAGGACCTCACCCTGATCACCTGCGGCTCGTCAGGACTCACAGCTGTGGTGCATCTACATGGATTGGAACATGGTGGCATTTAAGACTGGAGTACACAGTGTGTATTTGCCAGAGACTCGACCTTGTGACCAGACGGGTGAGATCGTCGTCTCGGGAGCCATCATCAGTGGATGCAGAGAACGTCCAGGTTTGATGCATGGTCTGTGAAAGAGGAGAGGGTGAGGTCTCACGCTCGTCAGCACACTTCCTGAGGTACGTTAGATTTTGTGACTAACATTTATACAGTCAGTAAATGTGGTGTCCCTCACACCTTATTATATTGAGCTGTATGTTGGTCGTTTAAATCAGCTTCCACTGCAGTGGAGTTTTGTGAACTGGATGTTCCATGCCTGCAGGGTGGGAAGCTGATTAGTAATTAAGCCAGGAAGTGTTTGCTGTTTGTGCACCTTTGAGCGTTCTCTCTGTGTTGAGTGTGGACTCACATAATGATTCCTTCTTTCACAGACTCGGTTTGTCGCGGCCACCTGGGGGGTGTCGGCGGGGTCCTTGGGTCCGAACCAGTTCTGGCTCCGGACCGTTAGCGCTGCTGGGAGCGCACCGCAATCCACCACGCCAGACCGCGCACTTTTATATTTTTCACAGCACTGTTATGTTCATTAAACTCTGTTATCCTTTGTACCGTGCTCTGCTTATTTTATACTGGGTCCTTAAAACGCTGGTTGGTTCTCCGGGCTGCGTCCGACACATAACACATCCAGTTTGCTCTTCTGAGATCCACATTTATCAAATATGAAGGAGGTGGAATTCTGGCAGACTTTTTAATGGAATGTAGTGATGAGCTGCTGTGTTCTGGAAAGGAATGAAGCTAAACCCCTACATAAAAGGGGATTTTACAGTCCACTTTGTTGAATCTGGAATGGTGAAGTAATGTATGGGTATGACAATCGAGAAGTCCGTACATTTTGGGGGTCCTTCCTTAATAGTAATTAGCTTGTGTCTGGTAAGCAAAATATTAGCTTTAGCTAGCTAACATTGGTTAGCTAAACTTTAACTTGAAACAAAACTTCATATTTGGTTAACATTAGCACTGATCTGTAGACAATTAATCCAATTCATACTCTCTCAAGGTGAGGAAACTAGAGTGTGTTTAACTAGCTAACTATTTGCATTAACCTCCTACAGCATCCTTTGGCTTGAGCAGTAGAAAATACCTAAAGTTATAGGGTGTTTAAAATTTCACAAAACAGAAAATGTAGTTTCTAATGACATCCAAGCATTCTAAATTGTTTCCAGACGGCATGTATTTTGACCATATTGGCAATATCATATTATGAATCCCTTATCTAAAAAAAAAATATAATAATGCCCAAAAAAAAATATATATATATTTTTATGACTTAAATCTATATTGGGGGGGATCTTAATTAGGAATGTCACCCCCCACCAATTTGTAATTCAAACCATTTTGGTATAGTCCATAACCCAATTTGTTCTAGTCACTACAGCAAGTTGAAATAGTTGAATTATTTTAGCTTTATTGTGTTAACACACAGCCAAGGAAAAACTATTCTTTCTGCTCTGCTAACACCACTTATCTGGGATCAGGTCTTTAATGAAGCAAGTAGTTAAATGTTGATTGCCAGTGAGGAGCTTCTTCTGTATTATGTAGCAACTGACAATCGATTTGCAATGACTAAGTGGAGAGGAGCGCCACCGAATGGACTGGAGGCTAGAGTACATGGTTAATTGTATAATCGGCCATCGTAAATAGTTTATTTACATATGGACATGTTAAAAAAATGTTGTGAGGACGTGTTTGTATCAGGATGCAGTAAAAACTTAATGCGGGCGTACTAATGATGGTGTTGATGTAGTAACAATGTAACTCAAACCTAGTGGGAAATTCTTTGACATAGTATATTCAGGCAGTGAATGGAAAAGTCTGGCCTGCAGTCTCATTGGGCTGTAACTACTTTATTGTTACATCACTAGAGTGACCATGGTATGTCTATGTTTCATTATAGAAGAAGGACTGCATTTCTATACCACTTTTCCATCTAGCAGATGCTCAGAGTGCTTTGCAATGATGAGCTTTCAACATGGATGGCACATTTGCAGCAGTTTCCTCACTACTTCTGTGTCACATTTAGAGAATTTGGTGCAAATGCTGGATCCAGCTTCTCACACCATTACTTCTGCCTAATCTAAAAGTGATCGGTATGAGTGTGCTTTTCCATGAGCGTAACTGGAGACTTTTACATTTTTATGCACATTTCACAATGCAGTGTGTGATGCCCAAAGCATGAATAAACTATTCATAGTAGCTCCTTGAGGTTAGCTGTCCATGGTGCTGATTGGACACTGACATACTGTTATTGGAGCATGTGTCTGTTTGTTCAGATAAGAACACACATAGTCAGTAACAACTTCTGCAAATTCCCTGGCCAATGCCTTATCCACCATGGCCTCTCTTAGACTCCTCTGATTTCTTCAGCAATATAGTTACAGACTGTAGTTGATTATGGAACTTAAATGTGGACACAAGAAAACTTGTAGAATGACTGAAAGAACAGACAGTGAGAAAGTGGTATGCACATGGCATGATCTGATCGGTCATAATAAGAACATAGAAAGAACACAACACTGGAGCTTGATTGTGCATATGGTAAGAAGTTAGTGAGAGTGTGTTAGATGAAGTGAAAACCTGGGAGAGACATAGCAAGGACGTAGTATGAACTTGAAAGCTGCACATTTCCCCATTTTGACCACGTCCCCAACGCAATGCGATCTTCATGGTCTTCATCTAACATGGGGGCCATAACATGCACACGTTTAGCTCAGTCAAGATCTTCTTCATGATACCAGGCACTTGCAACTACGAGAGGTTTACTGTATGTTTTCAAAAGGCCCCAACTAATTATATTATGTAGCCAGTAAGTGCATGATAGTGTTTGCATGATCAGTATCGCAGTGATTTATTTTGTTTTTGTTTGAGGCCAAGTGTGAAGCGACTGGGATGAGGATCAGCACCTCCAACTCTGAGACCATGGTCCTCTGTTGGGAAAGGGTGGTGGATTGTCCCCTCTGGCTCAGAGGAGATTTACTGCTCCAAGTGAAGGAGTTCAAGCATCTTTGGGTTTTGTTCACAAGTGGATGTGAGATCAATACACAGATTGAGATGGCATCTGAGGGCCTGTGGATGATGTACCAGACTGTTATGGTGAAGAAGGAGCTGAGCCAGAAGGTGAGACTCTCGATTTACAAGTCTGTTTTCGCTCCTATTACTAGGGGAGCTACGACCACTACCTTTGCACCCCCTCACCCAGGACTAAACCAAACCAATTTTTTTAGTTCCTTAGGTGACCCCAAAACACAATGAGGATGTTGCCAAAAATAAAAACTGGCCTCAAGCCAGTTATCCAAGATGGCGTCCAAGATGGCTACTAAAATAGGGTTTTTCTCACTAAAACACCTTTAAACAACATATAAACAACTTCCTGCTATGTATTTTAATGATAAGGGTCTATTGGTGGCCATTTTGGACACCATTTTGAATCTTAAACCCATGAATGAATTTAGTTTAGGTACAAATTAGTTTTCTGTGACCTGCAGTGGTCTTCCCATTGAATCTCTGTGATATTTAAGTTGTTTATATGTTATTTAAAGGTGTAGTGAAAAACCCCATTTTGGCAGCCATCTTGGACACCATCTTGGATAACTGGCTTGAGGCCAGTTTTTATTTTTGGGAATATCCTGATTGTGTTTTGGGGTCATCTAAGGAACCTAAAAAAAAGTTGGTTTGGTTTAGTCCTGGGGGGGTGGTGCAAAGGTAGTGGGCGTAGCTCCCCTAGTATATCCTCACCTACGGTCATCAACTGTGGGTAATGGCTGAAAGAAAATGGTCACCCAATGAAGACCCAGGCCACGCTGGAGGGATTATATTTCCTGTTGGCTTGGGAACACCTTGGAATCTCCCAGGAAGCGTGAGAAGACTTGGCCGAGGATAGGGAAGTACGGGATCTCCGTGGCTCTAATCCTAAATTGCACTCGACAGCCTCAAAAACACAATATTGTTCATCAACACGAATATGTAACTTCACTTTTACTTTTAAGTTTGAGCATTCTGCACATTTATTGACCTTATTCTCACTGACAGCAGGTGTTTGATGAGCAGGAGTTGTCTTGGTCGTCAGAGTGCACGAGGGTCGTCCACAATAAATCACTGATTACATTACATACACACTCGCACATGCGCGCACACATACATTTGCATTTTGTATTCCGCGCTCTCGCCATCACTCGCTATTTTTCAGAGTCACCGGCTGCCACGAGTTGAACTTGGTTTTTGATTAAGTGTTTGTCAGTAGCGCCTCGGGCTTCGTCTCCCACAGATAAGAAGCAGTAATCCTGGAGTTAGTGTGTGCATGTTGTGTGTTTTCCACAGGATTTGCCGGCTGTCTGCTGTGGGACCCAGAAACACTTTGAAAAATTTAATTTTGCCATATTTTCCCAGCCGAGAGTGAAGCGCCATTAACTTCCCGTCACCGCTTCATTTATTTATTATATATTTATTTTTTTTAAGTGAGCGTGGGTTTGCTTAAGTCGATTACATGTCAGCTTTCTCGCGACACAAAACAACTCGGAATTTACCGCAGCCGCTTAATCTCATTCATCATCTTGTGTTTTAAGATGAAAACGTGGGATAAGTGGATTATTTTGTTGGGAGCATCCCAAGAATTCCCTGCGTCTGTAAGGACGCCGGCCCGTGTTTGACAGCACGCCAGTCTTAACAAAAAGGGGAGCGCTGACTTCCCTTTAATAGATCGATATTCATTTTCAAATGAGTTGATTAGCCAGCACAATGTCATTGGATTCAGGGGCCCATTACACATTTATGATGGTAAATTACTGAACATTTACAATCCAAATGAAATTTCATGAGGAGGGGATATTGAAAAAAAATGGAGAGAGAGAGAGAGAGATGTACAGCGTTCATCCCTTGCCTCATTGCATCCCCCCCTCCTCCCGCTTCTCCCTCTCTCCCTGTTTCTCACAAATCACATCAGTGCCACCTGTGGTCCAAACTGGCATCGCATGAGGCTCGATCACGGCGCAGGTCATTTTGTGCATGTGGTATTCCTGATGAGAATTCAGTGGTGGCAATGTCCGGAGTTGCACCCCCACATCTCTCACACACACACACACACACACACACACACACACACACACACACACACACACACACACACACACGGTGTGATGTCGGTGTTGCGCACATGTAGGATCAAACATCCTATAGATCCCTGAGCAAACACTTCTCCTAACCAATCAGCACTCGGCGCAGCGCTGCCCCCAACACCACCACACCCGTCAGTGCGCCCGCATCAATATTTTATTTTGGCAAATTTGCCGTGACACGCATTAGTACAATTAGGGGCAAGTTTCTTACTCAGATTCCCATCTTCTACAAGAAGAGAGATGAGATGGAGGCTTAACTCACTCTCTCTTTTTCCCTTTTTCAGTCCCTTCCCCTCTCTCTCTCTCTCTCTCTCTCTCTCTCTCTCTCTCTCTCTCTCTCTCTCTCTCTCTCTCTCGCTCTCTCTTTCTCGCCCAGTGCGGCTGCTTCGTTCCTCAGCTCTCCACCTCTAAATAATTCATCATCCAATCAATCATTTTCTCTTTGTTTTGGGCCCCAGTGCCCGAGATGAAACGGCCCACTGCCAAAGCTGCTTTGCCTCATCTGAGGCCTGGAAAACATGATCTGCTGTTGAGATTACAACACACACGCGCGACGCACACACACACACACACACACACGTGAAAATGCACCTAGCCATGTGTTGCTGGTTCCCTGTGGGGAGTCATACACATTCAGTAGGTGTGACAGTATATTTTTTTTGTATAAGTTGCCCAAAATTAGCAAAGATTGCTCCGTAGTGTTCGAATGCTAAAATACATTCAAAAATATTTGACCCTTTTGTGTGTATTTTACAACAGATCACAAAATCCACATTTCAGATCAGATCACTGTTTTAATCACTCATTGGATCATTTTTCAGATGAAAAAAAGGGGGAAGACAAATATAACTTTGCTTTCCACTGTTAAAGCGATCGTGTAGAATTTAGTGTCATCTAGTTATGGGATTGCAGATTGCATGATGCCATCACTGGTCATGATTTTGTTTCCCTTCATGTTTTTGCTTCTTTGGTGACGGGGATACATGTTCCCTTGCCTAAGATCATAAAAACAAATTGGTTTGCTGTTGCTGGTTATTAATTACACGTGAATGAACAGATATATATAAAATTCTGCATTCTTGCATCCCCTCTTGCTTGCCTCTACTGGTGGTTGGCTCTCACTGCGGTATTGTATCACTTCCTGTTCCGGAGCACAGCGGTGTTTTTCTGTATCTGTTAGCTGTTTAATCTGCGCAGTTAGATTGATCTAGTTATCTAGATTACGATTTGTTTCCCAGTGTAATCTTTACGTGCCTTAACTAAAGCACTCCTTCTGCTGAATCACCTCTAAATTATTTACACATTATTCACTTTGCGTGTTTTTAGGAATCTGCTAGCTTAGCGTAGCTACTAGCCCTTAGCCGATTTAGCATGGCGGCTTCTCCTGTCTCTCCCGCACTTTTCTGCTCTGGGTGTGAAATGTTTAGTTATTCCTCGGCCTCCTTTAGCAGTAACGGTACTTGTAATAAGTGTAGCTTATTCGTAGCTTTGGAGGCCAGGCTGGGCGAATTGGAGACTCGGCTCCGCACCGTGGAAAATTCTACAGCTAGCCAGGCCCCTGTAGTCGGTGCGGACCAAGGTAGCTTAGCCGCCGTTAGTTACCCCCTGGCAGATCCCGAGCAGCCGGGAAAGCAGGCTGACTGGGTGACTGTGAGGAGGAAGCGTAGCCCTAAACAGAAGCCCCGTGTACACCGCCAACCCATTCACATCTCTAACCGTTTTTCCCCACTCGACGACACACCTGCCGAGGATCAAACTCTGGTTATTGGCGACTCTGTTTTGCGAAATGTGAAGTTAGCGACACCAGCAACCATAGTCAATTGTCTTCCGGGGGCCAGAGCAGGCGACATTGAAGGAAATTTGAAACTGCTGGCTAAGGCTAAGCGTAAATTTGGTAAGATTGTAATTCACGTCGGCAGTAATGACACCCGGTCACGCCAATCGGAGGTCACTAAAATTAACATTAAATCGGTGTGTAACTTTGCAAAAACAATGTCGGACTCTGTAGTTTTCTCTGGGCCCCTCCCCAATCAGACCGGGAGTGACATGTTTAGTCGCATGTTCTCCTTGAATTGCTGGCTGTCTGAGTGGTGTCCAAAAAATGAGGTGGGCTTCATAGATAATTGGCAAAGCTTCTGGGGAAAACCTGGTCTTGTTAGGAGAGACGGCATCCATCCCACTTTGGATGGAGCAGCTCTCATTTCTAGAAATCTGGCCAATTTTCTTAAATCCTCCAAACCGTGACTATCCAGGATTGGGACCAGGAAGCAGAGTTGTAGTCTTACACACCTCTCTGCAGCTTCTCTCCCCCGCCATCCCCTCATTACCCCATCCCCGTAGAGACGGTGCCTGCTCCCAGACTACCAATAACCAGCAAAAATCTATTTAAGCATAAAAATTCAAAAAGAAAAATAATATAGCACCTTCAACTGCACCACAGACTAAAACAGTTAAATGTGGTCTATTAAACATTAGGTCTCTCTCTTCTAAGTCCCTGTTGGTAAATGATATAATAATTGATCAACATATTGATTTATTCTGCCTTACAGAAACCTGGTTACAGCAGGATGAATATGTTAGTTTAAATGAGTCAACACCCCCGAGTCACACTAACTGTCAGAATGCTCGTAGCACGGGCCGGGGCGGAGGATTAGCAGCAATCTTCCATTCCAGCTTATTAATTAATCAAAAACCCAGACAGAGCTTTAATTCATTTGAAAGCTTGACTCTTAGTCTTGTCCATCCAAATTGGAAGTCCCAAAAAACAGTTTTATTTGTTATTATCTATCGTCCACCTGGTCGTTACTGTGAGTTTCTCTGTGAATTTTCAGACCTTTTGTCTGACTTAGTGCTTAGCTCAGATAAGATAATTATAGTGGGCGATTTTAACATCCACACAGATGCTGAGAATGACAGCCTCAACACTGCATTTAATCTATTATTAGACTCTATTGGCTTTGCTCAAAAAGTAAATGAGTCCACCCACCACTTTAATCATATCTTAGATCTTGTTCTGACTTATGGTATGGAAATAGAAGACTTAACAGTATTCCCTGAAAACTCCCTTCTGTCTGATCATTTCTTAATAACATTTACATTTACTCTGATGGACTACCCAGCAGTGGGGAATAAGTTTCATTACACTAGAAGTCTTTCAGAAAGCGCTGTAACTAGGTTTAAGGATATGATTCCTTCTTTATGTTCTCTAATGCCATATACCAACACAGTGCAGAGTAGCTACCTAAACTCTGTAAGTGAGATAGAGTATCTCGTCAATAGTTTTACATCCTCATTGAAGACAACTTTGGATGCTGTAGCTCCTCTAAAAAAGAGAGCTTTAAATCAGAAGTGCCTGACTCCGTGGTATAACTCACAAACTCGTAGCTTAAAGCAGATAACCTGTAAGTTGGAGAGGAAATGGCGTCTCACTAATTTAGAAGATCTTCACTTAGCCTGGAAAAAGAGTCTGTTGCTCTATAAAAAAGCCCTCCGTAAAGCTAGGACATCTTTCTACTCATCACTAATTGAAGAAAATAAGAACAACCTCAGGTTTCTTTTCAGCACTGTAGCCAGGCTGACAAAGAGTCAGAGCTCTATTGAGCTGAGTATTCCATTAACTTTAACTAGTAATGACTTCATGACTTTCTTTGCTAACAAAATTTTAACTATTAGAGAAAAAATTACTCATAACCATCCCAAAGACGTATCGTTATCTTTTGCTGCTTTCAGTGATGCCGGTATTTGGTTAGACTCTTTCTCTCCGATTGTTCTGTCTGAGTTATTTTCATTAGTTACTTCATCCAAACCATCAACATGTTTATTAGACCCCATTCCTACCAGGCTGCTCAAGGAAGCCCTACCATTATTTAATGCTTCGATCTTAAATATGATCAATCTATCTTTGTTAGTTGGCTATGTACCACAGGCTTTTAAGGTGGCAGTAATTAAACCATTACTTAAAAAGCCATCACTTGACCCAGGTATCTTAGCTAATTATAGGCCAATCTCCAACCTTCCTTTTCTCTCAAAAATTCTTGAAAGGGTTGTTGTAAAACAGCTAACTGATCATCTGCAGAGGAATGGTCTATTTGAAGAGTTTCAGTCAGGTTTTAGAATTCATCATAGTACAGAAACAGCATTAGTGAAGGTTACAAATGATCTTCTTATGGCCTCGGACAGTGGACTCATCTCTGTGCTTGTTCTGTTAGACCTCAGTGCTGCTTTTGATACTGTTGACCATAAAATTTTATTACAGAGATTAGAGCATGCCATAGGTATTAAAGGCACTGCGCTGCGGTGGTTTGAATCATATTTGTCTAATAGATTACAATTTGTTCATGTAAATGGGGAATCTTCTTCACAGACTAAAGTTAATTATGGAGTTCCACAAGGTTCTGTGCTAGGACCAATTTTATTCACTTTATACATGCTTCCCTTAGGCAGTATTATTAGACGGTATTGCTTAAATTTTCATTGTTACGCAGATGATACCCAGCTTTATCTATCCATGAAGCCAGAGGACACACACCAATTAGCTAAACTGCAGGATTGTCTTACAGACATAAAGACATGGATGACCTCTAATTTCCTGCTTTTAAACTCAGATAAAACTGAAGTTATTGTACTTGGCCCCACAAATCTTAGAAACATGGTGTCTAACCAGATCCTTACTCTGGATGGCATTACCCTGACCTCTAGTAATACTGTGAGAAATCTTGGAGTCATTTTTGATCAGGATATGTCATTCAAAGCGCATATTAAACAAATATGTAGGACTGCTTTTTTGCATTTACGCAATATCTCTAAAATCAGAAAGGTCTTGTCTCAGAGTGATGCTGAAAAACTAATTCATGCATTTATTTCCTCTAGGCTGGACTATTGTAATTCATTACAATCAGGTTGTCCTAAAAGTTCCCTAAAAAGCCTTCAGTTAATTCAAAATGCTGCAGCTAGAGTACTGACGGGGACTAGAAGGAGAGAGCATATCTCACCCATATTGGCCTCTCTTCATTGGCTTCCTGTTAATTCTAGAATAGAATTTAAAATTCTTCTTCTTACTTATAAGGTTTTGAATAATCAGGTCCCATCTTATCTTAGGGACCTCGTAGTACCATATCACCCCAATAGAGCGCTTCGCTCTCAGACTGCAGGCTTACTTGTAGTTCCTAGGGTTTGTAAGAGTAGAATGGGAGGCAGAGCCTTCAGCTTTCACGCTCCTCTCCTGTGGAACCAGCTCCCAATTCAGATCAGGGAGACAGACACCCTCTCTACTTTTAAGATTAGGCTTAAAACTTTCCTTTTTGCTAAAGCTTATAGTTAGGGCTGGATCAGGTGACCCTGAACCATCCCTTAGTTATGCTGCTATAGACGTAGACTGCTGGGGGGTTCCCATGATGCACTGTTTCTTTCTCTTTTTGCTCTGTATGCACCACTCTGCATTTAATCATTAGTGATCGATCTCTGCTCCCCTCCACAGCATGTCTTTTTCCTGGTTCTCTCCCTCAGCCCCAACCAGTCCCAGCAGAAGACTGCCCCTCCCTGAGCCTGGTTCTGCTGGAGGTTTCTTCCTGTTAAAAGGGAGTTTTTCCTTCCCACTGTAGCCAAGTGCTTGCTCACAGGGGGTCGTTTTGACCGTTGGGGTTTTACATCATTATTGTATGGCCTTGCCTTACAATATAAAGCGCCTTGGGGCAACTGTTTGTTGTGATTTGGCGCTATATAAAAAAATTGATTGATTGATTGATATATATGAATGCAATATTCCATTTATGCTAATAAGCTCCTCTAAATCCTACACACTGTAGCTTTAACAAACTTTAAAGAACACTGCAAACCAGGAACTTTTGCCCATTGCCTCAAATGAAAACAAGGTGTCCAATGTTTAAATATGTTAAAATTAAAATAGAACACCATCTGACAAGGTATGGAAGCATCAGGCAGCAGTTGCTGCATCTCATCTGACTACACGTTGCATTTCCAGCCTGGCTGTGCTGAGTCCTCCTGAACAGACTCATCACTTGACAAATTTGGGAAAACTCCCTCACGTCCACAACTCCTGATATTTTGGAGTGATTCTTTCCGTGCTTAAACATTGAAATACATCAAGTCGCCACCAGGCTGCTTCAGGGGGTTGGCAGAGCCTGTCTGCTTTGAGCAGTCTCCGTTAACTTAAACGCACAACTGTTTTTTTCCCCTGCTCAGGTGAAAATTTATGCAATTATTATTTTCAAAAACAAGTAACCCTGAAAATAAAACTGTATTGCACACCATTATTTAAACTTTTCAGTCAGTGCATAATTTATGTGCATGCTAAATTGCGGGAAACGGTCTGCACTGATCCACTATGGTCCAGTCCACTACTGATGTACTGGAACAAAAAAATACCAGCTATCAGAATTTTTTTTTTTTTTTTTGGTCACGATTTGTGGATGATGCTTTGTTTATCATTTCAGAAAAATCTTTCATAAGGTAGGAGCTTATTTAAGTGTAGTACAGGATAAGTTTAGTTTTTGAGAACCCCAGCGATATTGAAACATTGCTATTGATCAAATCTGTCAGTGCACCTTTGCCGTTTGGGTCATTTGCAAAAAATTCTGATTTGGAAATTTAGTTTTTGGTGGAATGACTAAAAGTGAGCAGGACAGCTGTTATGGGAGCTAAAAAAAAAAAACAAACACCTTTTTTCTGTCAAAACAGTAATAAAATAACGCTTACAGCTTAGTTTGTAATCGTCAGCGTGTTTGTAATGCAGCGGCGAACATCCTGATGCATCTGATGGGATCGGGAGGCGATGGGATGGACAGATATGAAACAGGAGATCCTGTTGATCTCATAAATGAACACTTTGACACTTTGTGCGCAGATCTGTGTCCTTGCCAGAAAACCTCTCACTGCTGAGTCAACTAACTCCAACATCAAAATCACAATGCACTTGTTTCAAGTGCACACCGCTCGTGAAGCGAAGGATAGATGGCACTCTGATTGGTGTAAGCGCAAAACACACTCATGATTAATTGACTAACCACAACCCTTTTTGAGTCCTGCAACTTCATTTGCTCTCAGGTTATGGAACATGTAAATATCAAAGAGGAGTTAGGAATGCCCCCACATGCACTTATTTTCCTTGACATCAAAGTGTCAGGAAAGAAGAACCACCAAGAACATCACAGAAGCTGGAGGATGAACCCAGAGGTGGCTGTGGATCGAGAGGGTTGATCTGTATCAGGTCAGGTCGGGTCTGACAACATGTTCTGGTGCCATGTTTTGCCACAACCACTGTACTAAATTCCACCCAGGCAGACAACCGATCCATCCCCGCGTCTCAAACGTGACCATCTATCTGCTACAGCCAGGTGAGACGTGTATCTCCTCCAGCCATTGGGGTCGTCAACACTGAGTCACCAGCATGTTGGATCATGCTCAGAAAGATGCATCACATGGCCAACCAAAATGTCATAGTTGATGCTCCCTCAAACTGCGAATCATTCCTGCAGTACCCAAGGATACCTCCCAAGAGACCGAGTACCAAATATATCACGTAGTTGCCTTAGGCCACTGGTTATTGTCCAAACACCTCATTCTGTGGACCTCAAGACTCCATAACATCTTCCCAAATATGTCTCAACTTCAAAAGCAGAGGACCTAGAGAGAACTATGTCACTGCAAGTCCACAGATCCATGATGTTGCACCGTAATTTCGGAACAAACTGAGAACTTGGTGATGTAAGACTCGAAACACCCTGTGATCCTGGGTTCATCAATGATAATGTGTCCAGGTCATCCAACCTGGTATTTTAAGAAACTGTATTATCACCACTGCATCGATGCCCACAGATTTTGTCTTTGGAATTGTTGGAAAAAGGGGATTTCTCTCATGTGACAAAGAAGAGTAAAGCGCTTGAGTCAAAGCTTGATTGTTGACAATATTTTCTGAGGGCTACGGTTGTGGAAAAAAGTGACCTTCTCCTTTATTTTAAGAAAAAATATTATTAATGGCACACCGTTATAATGGCGTTTGTAACATAACGGCCTGTGCTTGTGATCTTGTGGTTGTATCACTCGGGTTTGGTTAGCTTATCTAAAGAGCTCGTCTTTGCCTTAAAGCCTGCGTGCAGGCAGCTTTAATAAGGGGAAATGTCTTGGACAAGCGATTCGGAGATATTTTTGCTTCATCTCTTTGGATCGCTCTGCAGGTGATGCTGCCAACGTCTCCTCCATTTGATGATGAACAACACAGATCCGCTATTGAGTGACGGCTTCAAATGCGGAAAGAGTGAGACCCTACATGCTGCTCCGCTCACTCTACATCAGAGGATACTGACATCTATTATGGTAAGGAAAAGACCAGCGTTTGAAGATTTATAGTACGGAGACCCAAGAAGTGTCAGGATTTTTGCTATTTTTTTTGTACACGCCCCCTTTTTTTCTTTGTTGTTGATAACCAGGTGGTATTAAGCAGAATGTGTCTCCATGAACTCTGTTGGATCGAGCATGAAAGGCCCATCACTGTGATATTTTTACCCCATAAAAAGTCACCACAAATCCCATGTGTCTCACTTAATGAGAGGAAATTAAACAAGATCAAATTCAACTTTTTGTCACCAAAGCTTCAATGGTCTTTGTATCTGAATTTATTCCACACTTTTATTGGATTTTTACATGACAGTCATATTTATTAATTTCATCGCTTTGGATCCCACACATTACAACTTTTGATTTGCCCAAATTGCTGCAGTCAAAATTAAACCTCAGGAGTACGCCTTTAAAAGATTTTGCATTTTCCATTGGGCTCAAAGTTCATTAAACCTGTCTGTGATTTTCAAAAAAATTTCAACAAAGGACTAAATGTGGTGTTTTCGGTTGTATAACTTGAAGATTTTTAATTTAATTTGCACCAGATTTGGTGGAATCTTTAAGAAATGGCCAAGGACAAAGTGGGGTGATCTTGAAAACAATTGCTTAAAAGTCAAGGTCAAAGGCAATGTGTAAATTTTGACAAAGTGCTTATGTATGGGGGATATTTAGAATGTCCCAGTCAAGGAACTGGTTAACAATACACCCATGATTACTATTATTCACTTATATGAAATCATATGTACTTTTAATTATTCATGACCTTTAACCTTAGGTGACCTTAAAAGGTCAAACTCACTGAGGATGGCTTTTTTGAGGAATTGGTTTAAAATATATCTCGGTTACTACAAAACATAATTTGAAGTTGGACATCTCCTTTGTATTGCATGCATCACCTTTGACATTGAGTGACCTTGAAAGATTGAGCTCACTTAGAATGTTACTGCAAAACAATACTGTTCAAATGACTTTTAATCTTGAAAGGTCAAACATAATTAGAATAGCCATTTTGAGAAAGTGGTTGATATAGTGGAACACTAATATGAAGTCATAGCTCACGCGTCAGTTGTTCAGATGGCCTTTGGTGTTGGGTGACTTTGAAAGGTCAAACCTAGAATGGCCATTTAAGTTTTTTGCCTTCCTTTGATAACAGTATTTCCATACAGTACATTCACAAACTTTTCATATTGTTAGGAGGGAGTCCCTTTATGTTCCTGTCCTAAATACTGAATTGGTTTTCATGTAATGGATGATGGCGGAGGCTATGCTGTGCGATGTTCTGTTTTCCTGAGGTCTTGAACACATCATTAAGGAGGCAGAAGCAGAGTTCACTAATGAGGTGATGGGTTTCACCTGCATGTATGAAAGGAAGCGTGGAAGAGTAGAGCTGGTGTACTTGTGAATGGCTCTGGAACTCCAGATGTGACCTGTGCAGGTGTTTCCAGAGAACCACACTGAAAATACCGAACTCTGAAAACCAGTTTGTGACATGTTCAGGGTCCAGCCAGTTTTAACGACACTGAACGAGATGCCACCGACGGAGCTGGACGCACGTTGGGGAGTTACACGGTTTGGGCTGACTGCAGGTTAATTAAACGAGGACACCCCTGTCAACGCTCTCCCCATGTGTGAAGCAATACTCAGTATTTCATCATCATGAAAAATTCACAATATAAATTTTGAACCTTTTCCTTAAATCACTAAAATGAAGTTAGGACTAGGAACTGATGTTGCTCTGAGGTCTATTTCAAATTAAGAGTCAATTAATTTATAATCACAATAAACCTGCCCTAAGGTGCTTCACATGGGTGAGGTCAAACATTACCAACCCCCTTGAGCAAGCACATAGGTGACAGTAGTAAGGACAAACTCCCTTAGGCGTTTTTGAGGAAGAAACCTCAAGCAGACCAGACTCAAGGGGGTGACTCACTGCTTAGGCCGTTGTAATCGTTACCGAGAGTGTAAAAGTGCAAAGTCCACCTTAAGCATGAGTCCAAGGTCTAGAGTTGAATGGGATGGTTCAGAGTCCTTGACAGGCTAATACAGGGGTAGGCAACCTGTTCCAGAAAGAGCCATGAGGGTGCAGGTTTTCTTTGCAGCCACTGACTCCACCAGGTGATTTCACTGATTAACTGATTCCATCTGCTCAAAGTGATATTAATCAGTAAAATCACCTGGTGGAGTCAGTGGCTGCAAAGAAAACCTGCACCCTCATGGCTCTTTCTGGAACAGGTTGCCTACCCCTGGGCTAATAGGTTATTCTTGACCAGAGTGTTAATACGGCGCATCAGCCACACCAGTTCTGTATCCTGCCTCCTGCTGTGGCACTTCTGGCCATCAAAATTCTGTAATGCTCCAGTTCGTGAATTGTAAGTCTGCTTTCATTTGTTTTGCTTTTTTTCTGGAGACTTTGGTTTATGCCACTGCCATAAACAACAATCAGGCCGTTGGACACCTGACACATTTAGACGAGCTCTACCTACCTACCTACCTACCGTGTTATACAGGATACATGTAGCACTACCCCTGAAGCTTGTGGTTTAGATGCCACTTATTTCTCTCCGCTTGAAATCTAATAGCCTTGTTGAAATGTGCCACGGGGGACTCGCCTGCACAGTAAACGCACGCGTCTCCTCTGATAAATAGCGGCGGTGGATGAAGAGATGTTAACTGTAAGTGTCGCGGGTGCTGTAAAAACACAAACAGCTTTATTTATCAGACTGGCAGAAACGCATTATGAAGACGGACGCGTCTGCGGGAGTAAATAAAACACAACGTAAACACTTGAAGTTAAAGAAAGGAGGAGGAAGAGGAAGTGGTAATGTAGCGATGGATGAAGCATGGCAGGATGCGAGGAGTAGAGGGAAGGGGACGGGCGGCTGAAGGATCACCCAGGGCTCAATAATCGGGCCCCGTAAGGCGCGACGTCAAGCAGCTATGGTGTGAGTGAGCAATCACACCTACCTGCCTCCGCTCCACAACGCCCCCTCCTTGCTCTCTCGTGCACTCAACAACACTGTAGCAAACGTGCACTATCTGCCCCACTTAATGAAATAAATTGGCCACCTACAGACGGCAGCGAGAGTCAGATTACCTCTGCTGAGAAGTCGCCTTCGCAATAATTGTTACAGAACATGTTGAGAACCCGCTCAAATATGTCATTCCAAAACATGGCCTCAGTCCACATGGCCCTGTGAATTGTAAGATATTTATTAACAATTACCAATTAATTGGAGAAAATATTTGGTTCATATGTGTCAGTGTAATTTAGGCGAGAAAATGTGATGAGTTGTTTTTTTTTTTTATTAGAATATCATTAACCCTCTTGTAATTAACCTCGTTCAAAAATTAACCACATGTTATTATCAAACCAAGCAAATAATTGAAGCAGCAGCTTAATTTATAATTTGACAATTTCTTACCTTTTTTTTTTCCTCCCTCTTTCATGTATTCCCCTAATAAAAGGGAGTGAGAGAGAGAGAGTAAATGGAGAGAAACATTTAACAGCGGTGACTTTAATGAACATGTAGCACGGCCAAAAGGAGAATTATCTCGTGTAATGGCATGCACCATCTGTACTCTCGCGCCGGACTGTGTTACCTCCAGAGAGCTCCCGGGTTTGAAAGGGAAAGTGTGAAGCAGGGTCTCCTACTTTCTCCAACAGACAGAGGCCACGAGGGAATGGTAAGGGATATTCAGGCCGGGTGGATAACACAACCGAGCTTATGTATGGGTTACACAGACCGGCTACGCTAGGTCTAGATGTCAAGGCTCAGCTTGAGATACAGGAAGAGGTGTAGTCGTGGGTGGAAGGATGAATATATTTTTAGGCTGTCCTTTGAGATAATATGGTTGCCAAGTTTTATATCAAATGAGTCTCACAATCTTGTGCATAGTTGTATATTTTCCTGGGAATCGTCTCGGTAGATTTTATACCTCCTTGGTATAAATGTCGGTTTAAATTGATTTTAGTTTGAACCTCAACAAGACAACAGCTGCCCAAGCAGTGAGTAATCTTAGCTCCTTTTAAAGAGAGGTCTGAAAAACAAATCTCAAACATGCTGGTTTAACCCCTACTTGTTTGTCCCCCCCACCCCCACACGATTGTAAGTTCACGTTCCACTGAGAATAATGCCGACTGCTAAATCTGCCTCATCATTGACCCCAACGGACTGCAGTAAGAGTCTTCAGGACAGACGTTTAACTGCCATACAAAACTCCATGCCTCACTGCCTATTCAATCACTCATGTGACAGTTAACGGCCCGCGGTGGCTAATGATTTTCTGTCGTGTTCAGACCACACTGTGGAACTCGAGGATTAAATATCGGCTGACAGCGGACAGATCTACTACTACGGTGCCCTCTGCTCATCAACCCACCATCACCTTCCACCGTCGCACCCCTAAATGAATGTGTTCTGTCACCTTGGTGTAAGTGGATTCTATTGTGTCGTCTTCTGGTCTGTGGCCAAACCTCACCAAGTTCACAAGGGTTCATCTGAACTAATATGACCCATCAAGGGACTTGAGTGCTTGTCTTCTTTCCTGTTTTTGTTGGTCTGTCATGTGTCCAACTGAAAGTTCTTATTTTAGCACCATCAGAGTGCGCCACAATTGAAACCTCATTCTGAGTTGACCTGGAAAGAAAATCCAACGCAGGATACTTCCCCAACTAAAGAATGGGAGGCAGAGCCTTCAGCTTTCAGGCTCCTCTCCTGTGGAACCAGCTCCCAATTCAGATCAGGGAGACAGATACCCTCTCTACTTTTAAGATTAGGCTTAAAACTTTCCTTTTCGCTAAGGCTTATAGTTAGGGCTGGATCGGGTGACCCTGGACCATCCCTTGGTTATGTTGCTTTAGACGTAGACTGTGTTTCATAATTATTGTATGGCCTTGCCTTGCAATGTGGAGCGCCTTGGGGCAACTGTTTGTTGTGATTTGGCGCTATACAAGAAAAAAGTTGATTGATTGATTGATAAAGCCGGTACTGTATTATGGGTGGGTACACTGGGACAATGCAGATGAAGTGTCACATCCAGTGACACAGACTGGTTGTGTGGTCAGGAATCACACCCATGTTTGGGCTAACACGCCTCCGATCCCACCATGCTAACTACTCAGTGTCTATGATTTGGGTGGCACTGTGGAATAGTGGTTAGTACTTTTGTCTTCTGTTTATTTTCTTGGGAATGATGGTGGCTTGTATGGATACGGGTCAAACCATAGGCAGTCTATGAACATGTCTCACTTAAATAGACACATCTCCCCTGGATTTACCCCATTATTTGAAGATGACTAAGTAACATCAACCTCACTATAACCTTTACCGAGCCCCACATTCTTTTTAAGAAAATCATTTGACATGAAGATTCAAACCCGGATTTTCTAACGGGGTCTGTAATACCTTCCCTACAACAAGGCAGAACTGCTGACCCAACAGTGAGGATTTTATCCTTAAGAAGTGCTCCTTATCTGTGTCTTTTTATCTAACTAAATGCTCTCTACATTTTTCTTAGTCTCACCTGAGTATTAAATTAATATTAAACAAGGGATGAGTCATTGAGGACCAGTTCCTCCTGCCAAATAGATAGTTGTTGACATTTGAAGCTGACCCAGATTAGACCTAGAAAAGTAGGTCAACATTGGCACCTTCTGAACTCACATGAGGATTGTGAGATGAACTGTGACAAATACAGCGCTGTGCAAAATAAGTCATAAACTTTCAGCTGCAGCTTACCAGCAGGCACGTTGGAGGACATGAGCCTACATTTGAGTTTTCTTTTATGAAAGTCTTTCTCCATTCCACTTCAGCTCCATGCTCTATAGCTGCTGATGCAACAGACAAACATTGCAGGATGCACTTTTTCCCCCAATCACAGCCACAGAAACCTGTGACTCCTTCAAAGCTGCCATGTATGCCTTGGTGGCTTCCCTCACTTGTCTTGTTAGTTTTGTCGAAGTCATTCGACAGGGCTCTGTTGGTCTGTCAGTTGGTTTGCTTGTTGCTCCAAGATGGTGCCTGTGACTGGCGTGGCTCGTTCGGCTCCTGTTGTGTTGGTTACTAATGGCCACTTTTACAACATATGTTATTTTAGCAGCCCGACTAGCAGATGGAGGTGTCTTGGCTTTACGGACTTACGATCGGGACTCTTTGTTTCATATCAAGGAGACGATGGAGAGCCTATTTGCTACACGAGACAGGTACAACCAGGCGTTTCCTCCGCCCCTAACTATCGGCTCCGACTCACCTGATTATCCACTGCTGTTGAGGGCGCCGTGTAAGATCCGCAGGAGACTGAGGAAAAAAGGCTTTTTGGATAAGAGGTGAAGAGGCTCGTGGGCTGGTGTCCAGGTGAAGAGAAGGCGTGCAGCAGCGCGTTTGGGCGCCAGCGCCGGTGGCCGAGGACGGGCTCGCTTCCTCTACCACATTCCTCTCTTTGATGTGTGCGATGGCACATCTGCATCGACACCTGTTCGGTTAGGTACGGGTGTTCTAGACTTTTCACAGTGCTGCTATCCTGGTGGCGTAGTTCCATTGCTACTGTGCACTTCCGTGTTTACGCCTCCGCCTGCACGGATCAGCTGGAGTCCACGTGACCGCTGTCTTCGTCCTATCCCATTTCGAGCCTCAGACAGCGTCTACGTGACGTCATCCACCTTGCGCCTTGGTTTATTGAACGTGCGTTCAATCGCCAATAAATCATTTTCCCTGAATGATCTTATATCAACGGAAATGTTGGACTTAATGTGCCTTTCGGAGACTTGGCAGAGAGAAGAGGAATTTCTTCATTTAAATGAGCTCTGCCCTGCTGGGTTCTGTGTCCTTGGGAAGCCCCGCCCCTGTCGCCGTGGTGGGGGCCTTGCCATCGTTTATAAAGAGGATTGTGTGTGTAAAGGGGTACAGTCACAGGATTTTCCCTCCTTTGAATCACAGTTGGTCAAGGTGGGTTTCTCAAACCCATTTTTTCTGTGTGTTGGTTTATCGCCCCCCAGGCCCTGCTACTGCCTTTCTTAAGGATTTTAGTGACTTTTTATCCTCTATTATAACGTTGGAATCTGTTTTAATTCTTGGAGATTTTAACCTTCATGTTGATGACAAGTTATCTTGCTCTGCTACGGAGCTTTTATCGTTGACTGAAGCTTTTAATTTTGTGCAACATGTTTCTGAGCTCACTCACCAAAAGGGTCACATTTTAGATTTAGTTTTACCACTTGGCCTAGACATTTTAAATATGTCTATAAAAGATGTCCACTTGAGCGACCATAGTCTTGTTTCGTTTGACCTGCATTTCAGCTCTGATCAGAAGCCCTTAGAAGCTAAGTCTTGGATGCGTATCATCACTGCTGAAACTGTAGAAAGATTTTTTTCTATGTTTAATCCTTGTTTGTTCACTGATTTTCTTGATGTGGACAATTTTATCCAGTGTTTTAACCATCACTGTGATACTATTCTTGATCAGTTGGCTCCTGTTAAATACAACGTGTCTTTACAGAAAAATGAGTGCCCTTGGATTAATGAAGAGCTCTTAAGTCTTAAGAGACTGTGTCGAAGGACTGAACGCCTGTGGAAATCCTTTAAACTTGAGGTTCACAGGCTTCATCTCAGGGAGCTGGTTTTATCATATAACAAAATGGCTGAGAGTGCCTGTTCTGTCTACATACGTCAGCTGGTGTCTGTAAATAAGAAGAATCCCAGAGTGTTGTTTGATAAAATCAACTCTCTTGTATGTCCTGCTGCTTCAGTTACTCCTGTGTTTTCTGAAGCTGACAGCAATGCTTTTTTGAGTTTTTTCACTGACAAAATCAAGTTGATTAAGGATAAAATTCCACCCTCCCTGTGTGGTACTTCTACTGTTATTGAGCCTGTTCCCAGCATTTGCTCTTCATTTAGGGCTGTGACACTTGCTGATATTTCGGCATTGGTGAGCAAGATGAAACCTTCCTCTTGCTCATTGGACATCCTTCCCTACAGGCTCTTTATTAAAATATTTGAGGTAATTGGTCCGTGCGTTACTAGAATGGTAAATCTTTCTTTGTCCACCGGTGTGTTTCCCAGTGCTTTTAAGCATGCCATAGTGTTGTCTCTACTGAAAAAAACAGGTTTAAATCAAATGGAGCTAAGTAGTTTTAGACCTATTTCTAAGCTCCCATTCCTGTCTAAGATCCTCAAGAGGGTGGTTTCAGACCAACTGACACTCTTTCTGGATCAGAATAACATTCATGACAGGTTTCAGTCCAGTTTTCGTAGACAACACTCTACGGAAACGGCTCTTTTGATAGTGTCCAGCGACATTATGATGTCTGCTGATGCTGGGAAATCCACCGTGTTGGTTCTTTTGGATTTGTCCTCTGCCTTTGATACTGTTGACCACCAGGTCCTGCTGAATAGATTGAGGGATCATGTCGGACTGTCGGGGTCAGTTCTTCAGTGTTTTTTTTCATATCTGTCTGGGCGTAGCTTTAGCGTTTTTGCTAACCAGATAAGGTCAGAGTCTGCGGACCTGTTATGTGGAGTCCCTCAGGGTTCTGTATTGGGCCCCATTTTGTTTTTATTGTACTTGATCCCATTAGGTAGGATCATTCAAAGATTTACTGATGTCTCTTACCAGTTATTTGCGGATGACATCCAGCTTTACTGCTCCTTTAAGCCATCTGAGATTAAGAGGCTTGATTCCCTCCTCCATTGTTTGGCGGAAATTAAACAATGGCTAACGAATAACTTTCTTCAGCTTAACGCAGACAAAACAGAGACATTAGTTATTGCCCCTGATGCCCATATTCCAGGTATTCAGCAGTACTTTGGAGACCTGGGCCAGTCTGCTAAATCATGTCTTCGAAACCTGGGTGTCATTTTTGACAAAGACATGTCGTTGGTACAGCACTGTAAACAGCTGACGAGGAATTGCTTCTTTCAATTAAGAAACATCTCTAAGCTCAGGAAAATGGTGTCTCGAAATGATTTAGAGCTTATTATTCATGCTTTTGTGTCAACACGTTTAGACTATTGTAACAGTTTGTTTTCATGTCTAAACAAGAAGGAGTTGCGTCGACTGCAGTTGGTACAGACCTCTGCAGCAAGAATTCTGACACAAGCTAACAGAAGGACTCATATTTCCCCAATTTTAAAGGAGCTTCATTGGCTGCCAGTGTCCTTCAGGATCAATTTTAAAATTTGGGTTTTAACTTTTAGAGCTCTACATGGCCAGGTGCCTCCCTGTATCTGTGACCTTATCCAGCCTTATGCCCCTGCCAGGGCTTTGAGGTCTGTGGACCAAAATCTGTTGATGGTTCCTCGCACCCATTTTACAACCAGAGGACAGCGATCCTTCCAGGCTGTTGCTCCCAGGCTTTGGAATGGTCTCCCGCTCTCTCTGCGCTCACTGGACTCTGTCGACACTTTTAAAAGCCAACTTAAGACTTTCTTTTTTACTCAAGCGTTTGCTTAGCTTTTAGGCTGCTCTGTGATCCTATGTTATGTTTTATGTTTTTCTGTCTCGGCCATTGTCTGATGTTTTGTGTGGTGTACTGTGCTTTTATGTTGTGAAGCACCTTGTGGCTCTTGTCTGTGAAAGGTGCTATATAAATAAAATTTACTTACTTACTTTTTTACATGTTTGTTAGTCTTGTTGAAGTAAGTGTGTTTGATCCATGATCGAAATGTAATCAGCGTGCGGAGTGCAAAAACTTTTAAAATATGACAGGAGAGGAAGGAAGGAAAATGTAAAAGTGACACATCCTTTGTGTATGACAAGCCATGAATGCCATAAATACACCGCATTTAGCCACGTATCACCAATATATATATATATATATATATATATATATATATATATAAAGGATAAAGGATTTATATATGGAATGTAAGTTGAATCCACCTGGTGGTAAAAACCGAAAGTAATAGAGCAAAAAGACCACTGACGAGTTTTTTCATTGCCCTGTTGAACTGCCTACTCTTGAGAGATTTAGCATGTAGCACCATTGTGTTTGTATTTATTAATGACAGATATGGATGAAGTCCAAGACACATTCTATGATGTGGAAATGTTCATGTATCCATCCCCTGACTTACATTAAAAAAACTGGCTGTAAAAGTGATGATTTTATTTGTGTCACATTGTAGATTTGTTGTCATTGTGAGTGCATCATTTAAATAAATCTTAATGTGAAAGGCTTTTTTTTTTTTTAGCTCAAGGGGCACAAACTTTTCCACAGCACTTGAGACTGCAAAGATTTTATTTTGAGTAATGTTGTTCCTGTGGCAAGTCTTCAGTGGCGAGGGAGATTGTGTCTGGACGGGATGGTGGACATGGAGAGACTCCATTTAGGGTCTATCCAGAGACGCGTGCATGGGTTTCTTTAATATGGAAATGTTGTTGTACGCCGAGAGACACATGGTCCTTCACAGATCCTTAGCCTGGTCCCATGGCTGGGAAATCCCAGATGATCAGGGTCTCAGGACCTGCTGAAGCCTTTGTCTGCCTTCACAACTGGTTACAAGCCATCACATCTTCCACCTGATCCACCGTTGAGGATTTCTTGTTTCACCAAAGCCCCATTAATCGTCTTGTGTTCTGGGTTTCTGTCGGGCCTTCATGGTGACTGTAGCGGCCATGGGAGCACACAAGATCCCCACCGTATTTCACCCAAACCGGCAATCACATACCTGATCTCATGTGTCACGATGAGGACGAGAGGTTGGATTTTGACACTCTTGAGTAATCATGTGGAACATGCACACACAGATGGACAGAGCGTGTTTGTCCCGTACCATGGCGGCAGGAGCAGGAGAATATTTCATTATGAAAATAAGCCTTTCAGTGCTTAGACTGAGAAACTTACAAAAACTTCTCTTGGTTTGACGCAAAAACTTGGAATACATGTCATGGCATCATGCTGCCAAATCAAAATCCAAGTCCTGCTGCATACCTGCATTGCACACAACCTTGATCCAGCCTCAAAATGTGCTCAGGTGGACCCATTTTTGGCACCCTTTGATTTGCAGGAACAGTTTCTTTTTTTTTTTTCTTTCTTTCTTTCCTTTTTTTTGCTTATGTTGCACTTACCTGTGTGTACACAGGGATTTTTGAACTTTTGAGTCCACCAGCTCTGTTGCTTTGCAGGGCCAGCCTGCTTCCTGTAAGCGTGCCCCCCCACCTCACACATACACGCACTTTCTTTCTTTTTTTCCCCAGGCAGGTGTTGTGTGAACATGTATCTTGTATTCATCCGGTTCCTTCCACGGCTGCTCCCTTCTCTACACATCAACATTGTTTGCTGGATAGGCATCTCTGGCCCCGAGTTGTGTGGAAACTTTGGAGTATTTATTATTCAAAGGCCTTGTTCCCTATGCTGTTTTAGTATGGGGGGAGCAAAGGTGCATGTTTTGGTAGAGGGAGATGCGAGGTTGACAGTGTCACTGACAGGGAGAGCTTCAAAATCCCACAGTCGACTTCCCCCACCATTATTTGTTCCAGTCCAGGAAGGCGAGATCAGACCGCAGTGCAGGTCTTTGTGTTTTTGTCTGCGTGCATGCGTGCGCGCGTGTGTGCGCCTCACTGCTTGACACTGTTGGAGTTTGTTCTGTGTGACTTAAATTGGAATGGAGCTGTGCAAATGCTTTGCAGATGACACTAATTTGTTTTGCGACAGACATGCTTGATATCAGGGTGCCAATTGCGATATTATGTACACAGAAACATCAGCGGACACACCTAGCATAAAAGTTAGCTTCGGTAACTGCTAATTTGCTAATGGAAAAGCTAACTGTGATAACGCTAAACTGATAAGCGGTTCAAATATTTTGTTAAAAATATTGATAACTGAGAATGTTTAATGGAAGTGGCTATTCGCACAGCCGCCGTGTCCATAACTCTCATTTGGCTATTCGCACGGCAAGACTCTGGTGGTAAAACTTGGAACTACTTGTATAAACAAATGTAGCGGAATGAAGGTCCCGGGTCCTGATTGAAAAGACGTTCCCGCTAGCTTGGCTAATGGGGAATTCCCCTTTGGCTGACCTGGTAGAGGAATGGTCTTTAGTGCGAGCCGTCCGGGTTCGATCCCACCGCCATCCCAGCCACGAAGGTCCTGCGGTCACACAAACATACTGCATTTTGCCACCAGAGTCTTGCCATGCGAAGAGTGAAATGAGAGTTATGGACACGGCCGAATAATAATAAAAAATAATAATAAAAATCGAAAAATATTAAAGGACTTACGACATCTTGAATGCAGTATGTTTGTTTATACAAGTAGTTCCACGTTTTGCCACCAGAGTCTTGCCGTGCAAATAGTGAAATGAGAATTATGGACACGGCCGAATAATAATAATAATAATAATAAAAAAATAATCAAAATCAAAAAATATTAAAGGAGTTACGACATCTTGAATGCAGTATGTTTGTTTATACAAGTAAGTTCCAAGTTTTGCCACCAGAGTCTTGCCGTGCAAATAGCCAAATGAGAGTTATGGACACGGCTGCCGTGCGAATAGCCATGGCCATGTATAATATATGAATTTTGCTTTGGCTTGGGTTTTTTTTTTGGGGGGGGGGGGGGCATATGTAACCATTAACCATCTATATGTTTAGTTTAACTGCACATTGGAGACTGGTCAAACGCAATTTCAATCTTCTGTGCTAACCCTGTTACATAGATTTTTGACAATAAAGTACACTTTGACTTAATCCACTATAACCATTAATTGTGATAACACTAATCAGATAAGCAGCTAAAACTATATATAATCGCTAAATGCTAGCTCTTTTGGTATGAATTTAGCTTTGGCTTGAATAATGAACAAAATAAAACAAGGGAATTATTAAGGGCTGCCAATGTCATCTCTGTACCTCGCGTCGGGTCCTGTAGCGAGGAAAATCTACCACATCCAAAAAAGCAAAAACATTTCTAAATGTACAGATGTGAGTGGAAAGAGTTGAACCCCTGGCTTGACAGCGTTAGTGGCAGTGGGTACAAGGCAAACTGTAGGCAAATACGTATTTTTATTTCCATTTAAAGTAAAAATGTCCTCGCTTTAAAGATTAAAATTATTAGTCTGTTTTCTTTAATATATATGTTTATTATTGCACACGTCAGTGACTGCACAGTTTATCATTAACAGTTTCGTGTTAATAAAGCACTTAAAGCTTAAAGTATGACTAAATTCTGATTTCAGAATTAAATATACCACTCCTTGGGTGGTGGTAGTGGCTCTGAGGAGCCGTGGTGGGCATCCTTTAGTTTCATTTCTGAAAGGTGGCAACTCTATCCCTTCGTGGCACAACTCCAGTTTAACCTGGAGAAACACATAGCACCTGGTCTTCCCAAGAGGTCTACCAACCAAGTACTAACCAGGACTCGCACTGCTTGGCTTCTGAGATGTAATAGTATCAGGCTTGTTAAGTATATATCGTATAAGTAAGTAAATTGAATGCTGGCTTATTTTTATTTTAAAAGGGGGATACTGCTGGTAAACATGGATAAACGTCCACCACTGCACAGGCATAAAACCTGTCTGAACGGGCTGGATGCTTTAATCAAGCTTAAATGAATGTTCTAATCATTGCTGGTATCTGTCTGTATTTACTCAAAAACATTGCAACTAATCAATTAAATTAATCACCGTGCACCATCGCAAACAGCCATAATGAAAACCAGCCTCCAGACCTCTATCTCTCTCCCATCAGGGAACCAACTTTGCACACTTTACATGCAATATTAATGCTGCATCTGAGAGTGAGGACTCGCGGTCTGGTCATCTGGAAGAAAAGAAAAAACTCCAGCAATCACTGATTGTCTCTTGTCCTTATGAAAGAGAATAATTCTTTAACATGCGCCAAGACGATTCAGAAACGGCCCTTTTTGATGAGTGACACTTCCTGTCCCCCGGATGCTTTTTATGTGTCGAACTCATTAATAAAGCAGCACCCCATAGAGCGAGACGTGGGGTGGGGGGGATATGTGAAGTATAACTTTAGGTGTTTGAATTGTCAGGTGTGATTTTGGGACTCTGATCTTCATGCACCAATGTTCAATCAATCAATGTTCAAAGCAGTGTTATTTTATATATATATATATTGTTAGAGGACAAGTTGGGACATGCCTATCTCGGCTTTCAGTGGCTTACCAGTCGAGTGAGTATAAGAGAAATTGTGGAGAGCTGGGCTTGTCCCAACTTGTCCCCTGGCACTCAAAAACGGAGGTGTTCTTTGTCTCACTCCATCAGTGAATCCGTCGTGACGCGCGAAGCCTCCGCGCGGCTTTCCATGACAAAATCTCTTGTTAAAAGTGAAATCTGCCAGAAAATGGCTGATGTCCAGCTCTTGTGATAACCAGAGAAATTGCACACAACGGTCCCGGATCGACATAGCCATCCGTTTAGAAATGAAATGGTGGTTTCTGCCTGTCGATCGCACGCCGTGCGCCATTGTGGGCCGTCCTTAAAGCGGTAGTAACACTCCGTAATCTCTGTGAAGCCCATAAAATTTTCTCCGAAAGCCATGTGAATTTTCCGAATGGTTTCCAGCCTCCTGTCTCTAACAGTTTCTGAAAAAAATTCTGATGGAACAAAGCCCAAATCATTCCGCCATTTCCTCGCAATGAAAAAACGACGAGAGGGGTGGACCAGTGCTCACTCAAAGCCTGTCCACAGGCAAATGACGCAACCGACAGGCGTGAAAAAACTCACGCATGCGCACGAAGGTTCAAGCTTGGCTGACGTAAAAACATATGAATCAAATCCATATATTTTTTGCATAAAATAAAAAGGTTGGATACTTTTCTCACAGACCTCGTATATATGGTGGTGGTGTGAAGTGGGCAGCACTGCCTCACAGCAAGAAGGTCATGGGATTGATTTTCACCTGTGGCCTTTCTGTGTGGAGTTTCTCCTCATGTTTGCGTGGGTTCCCGCCTGGTTCTCGGCTTCCTTCCACATCCAAAGACATGCAAGTTAGGTGGATAGAAAACTTTAAATTGATCGTTGGTTTGCGTGCAGGTGTGAATGTGTTAGTTTGTCTATATGTGACAGATTGGCGTCCTGTCGAGGGTGTAACCCGCCTCACGCCCTATGACTGCTGGGGCTAGGCTCCACCCCCTGTGAGCCTTAACTGGAGTAAGCGGTTGAAGATGAGTGTGCGAGTGGTGTCAAGCACTGAATAATAGAGATAAAAAGTAGAATTCCATGCAGCGAGGTGTGTTACCTGTGAAAGTATTAGGGGGAGTAAAAATTCCAAATGACTATAATTCTGTTTTTTCCACCCTTTGCGTCTCAGTAGGTCCTTTATCATCTTTTGTTCTGGCTTTTTTGTCAAACAATCACACGTTCAGGTTCTCCAGTGGTTTTTTCTATCATAAATGCAAAAGCGCATCAATGCAAAATGCTTATCGGTGCCGTCTTTCAACAGCCACCTTATTGCATTGTCATAATTTCCCTGATTAAAGTGGTTAAATGGTAATCTCAGACTGCCTTTTGTATCTGTGTTGTTGCTTGATGCACTTCCCGCGCCGTAGGCTCGGCTGTTCGCCTATTTTTAGGCTTCTCAGACATCCGCATTAAAGCTTAACAGCACTTCCGTTCCAATAATAAGTGACGAAGGCAACCAGCGCGTGTTTGGAAGTTGCACAATAAGCGCGTCGGCGTCTTTTCTTATCTCTGCAGTGCAAAGCGCGCGTTCACGAAGCCTCAAGGTGCAACAAATGTTTTTGTACGTGAGCGGAATACATGCCGCGCGGGCTTTTAGTCAGCATATTTAAACACGTCAACTCATAAAGTAAAACACTGTAAATGCTTTCAATATTCATGTTTTTGTGTTTGTCAACCGACATTTCATCACAAATTCATGAAAAAAGCCACTCAGAATGCACGCCGGGAGAAGCCTTTGTGCGGCACATTCATTTTTGAAAAGATGCCGTCCATTTGCAGCTCATCATCAGAGATTTGCATCTCAAGCCTTCTCTGAAAAAAAAAAATACAAAAAAAAAGATAAATATTTTGTATCATGTATTTTTTAAACAGCACAGCAGTAAAACATATTTTTCCAGATTGGCTTCCGCTCACAGTGTGTTCTTGTTTTGTGTCATTTTGTTTAGTGAATAATTAACATTTATCCAATATGTACAGTGAAAGAGTTGTATTATTGATCAACACAGTTGTCATGTTTTTTATAATCTTTCTCAGCAGAATACAGCTGTGAATAAATAATGCCTCAGGCACACCAACTGAGTATTTGCTGAGAGAAAAACTGTCCGATTCCGATATCGGAGATTAAAAAATAATTAGAATTTCTAAAATATCTTTATTAATTCTTTGAAACTATTCTTTGTCATGCAAATTTTCTCATTTTGTCCTGGATAGACATTAAAACTAAACTTTAAAGGATCTCATCAATAGGCACATTTACATGACCATAATAACCAGATAAGTGGATTTAGCACTTTTAGCAAATGTGTGGCGGCAAATGCTGTTCATACTGCCATGAACACAACCATCTAGATGGCAGTGTTCATCAGAATTTTCATTCTGTTGAAAATTCATTGCATTGATCAGTGTTCAACAGAATTTTCAGTTTTCAAATTGCCTTTTTTAACAAATGAAAAAAAAAGACATATTTACAAATACAGATTTATTTGTAAAACCAACCACATGTTTCAGTAAGTTGTGTGTTATACCAATCAACCATTCATGTCAGGAAACTAATTTACCCATAATGCACTGCGGCATGTGTGTCTAAACGATTAAACCTTCAAAATTAGTTCATTACTTTAAAACTAAAACATATAGTTGATAGTTTTACTTCATAAAACAACAGACGTGGCGTTAATTTAAATAACTTGTCCGCAATTAGTTTGTTTAAAATTTTAACCATAAGTCAAAACTGCCTGCCTGTGCATGACTTGGATAATATGCCGGCAAGTCTGTATGGTGTATAGAGAAATTGTCTTCATTTTCCCCTCCCTTTTCCTTTTTTGCTCTTCTCTTTCCTTTCTCTCTGGTCACCAGGTCTCCTTGCTGAGAGAAGGCTGATCTGACACAGAAGTGCTGGCTTGTTGTTGTGTCAATAGCTGTTTGTGTACTGAAGTCAATATTGAAAGTTATTGGTTTAGCCTAGCTTTTATCTGCTACCGCTAAACTTTTTTTAGGGGTTTATCGGTTTTGCTTTATGATTAACTGTTATCAAAGCTAAGTTTTTGGTTAGCTGTACCCACCACTGGTTGTTAGGTGGTCATGTGATGACAGGCAACTGTTTTCCATAATCTGTTCAAAATCCATTATCCAGGAGGTGGCAAAACTGGTGCAACCACCAATCAGTCACTTCATTGTCCTTATGTGCTCTTTTAATATGACAAGTTACAAGATGACAGTATTAATTGTTTTTGAGTTATTGTCCACAAAATCTGGCTGGGATGGAGTAACTCTCTCACCCACTCATCTGTTACCAGTGCAGGGAATCATTGGGGTTTTTTTGTTTTTGTTTTTGCTTGTCAGCTTTGAGAACTTTCCACTGACATATCAGCATCTTATGTGTTGCTTGATGTACTGTCCCCGTACCCCCATCTTTTTCTTGCTTTTTTCCATCTACCACTGCAACCATCTGCCTTTCATTCCCAAAATTCCCCAAGTTTTACTGAGGGAAAGGATTCACGGCAAGCACACAACCCAGTGGTTAGATGTGAGACCTTGAGCCTAGTAAAAACACATTCACAAGCAGGTGTGATGGGCACATGGCCAGCCGTGGAGGAAACAGTCCTTTTACAGTCCAGAATAGGTGCACGCCCACAACCCTCGAGGTCGTGGGGTTCAGGAACGTGTTTTGACCACATGTGTACCATCACCCATGAAGACCCGCAGGACCTGCAGCAAGGGTTTTGATGTCACATTGTGGGTTAGCAAAATGTTTAACCTTTTTGGACCCATAACTGTTTTTGAGCAATTTCCGCCTCAGTGAAGTATGCAAACATGAAGGCTGATTACTGAGCATCTGATACTGGAGTCATTTGTACTAACAGACGGATAAAACTACACCATTAAGCACTAACAAACTTATACATGTCCTTTCACCTTGGGTGACCTTAAAAGTTCAAACAACCTTCAGATTTCTGTGCTCTTAAAGGTCAGAGTCATTTACTATAGTTTATCTATTCTGAGGTTTTTGTGACAGACACACCTATGTTCACCATTAAACACTAATATTAAGTCATATAATATAGCCCCTTTCTATTGGTGACATGACCTTTGCTTTTCCCGTGACCTTCAAGGGTCAAACATCCTTAGAATGGCTATTTTAAGGAATTGATTACAGATGCATTTATGGTCACTATTAAATGCTTGTACAAAGCTGTGTATCACCTTTTTATTAGTCACATGACCTCCGACTCTCAGTGATCTTAAAAGGTCAAACTCATTTAGGTGGGCTGTTTCAAGGAATTGGTCACAAATACACCAGTGGTTACTGTGAAATACTGAAACATTCCTATATTAATGTTCTACAAGTCGCATGAACTTTTGACCTTCAGTGACCTTGAAAGTTCACTCATTTGGAACAGCTATTTTGAGGAATAATTACAGATACCCCTATGGCCACTGTTCAAAATACGTCATATATCACTTTTCTATGTGCCACTTGACCTTTGACCTTGTGTGACATTAAAGGTCAACCTCATTGAGACGGTCTATTTTGAAAAATTGCTTTAAGATACATGTGTGGATATCGTGAATCAATAATAAAAAGTCAAATATCAGCTTTCCCTTGGTCACATGATCTTTGCAGACCCTGAATGGTCAAACCCAAAGACAACAAGCCAGTAAGGGTTAGACATGGTGGAAAGGTTAAAAGATAAAAAGGTTCAGTGAAGGTCTCACACATTATGTTAACGCTGAATCATAAAGAAATAATTTGCCTGAGTCTGTCGAATGTGTGAGGCGCGGGGGTTGCACTTTCTGAGTGCCCCTTCTAGTTTGATTTACTTCCCTTTCCAGACTGACAGCTGCATTTCTGAGAAACACGGCTGTCATGCCATACTGTGTGCCACATAATGCCGCCACTCTTTCCATTTCCGTCGTGCATTCATCTGTGAAGCGGATAGGGATACCATTACAGCGAGACAATGCCGTTGCAGAAATACATATCACTTGGACTTGATAAGAGGGAGACGAATAGAGAAAAGTGTGTTTGTCGGGAGCCGTCCTCCACGGGCATGGGGGTGGCGGGGCTCGGTGGTGCTATTTCTTCTGCACAGTTAACCTTTTTCATTAAACCACATTGCGTAATTATGGCGCGAGTCAGCGGCATCCTCCATTGTTGTTTAATTAGCCAGCTAATGTTGTTACTCTGCGCCTCAAACCCTTCATTTGTCTTGCTTAAGGAGCTTCTCACTTTCCATTACCGCGGGGAAATTGATTTTTATTTGTCATGAGAGGAGAATAAGCAGCGGTTATGTGCGGTAAATCTAAATAACCACTGATTCTGCTGTAACTATGTATTGGATGTGCTTGAACGAGGGGAGCTTGCACCGTGCGGAAGTTGGGTTTGTTTTAAACAGAACCTACCAAATCCCATAAGCCCAGTGTGGCATTTTATATGTGACTTTGAGTTAGCGTTGTGAAGGCTTTACGGCGGCGGTGTTGGACCGTACCTGAAGTTGCAGGCAATTATTGATCCTCGCGATATTCTCTAGCACTTAACCTTTACACTAGCTGAATGGGATATGAAGTCCTTTATTGAATGTGTACTTTTATGTTCTTCTCTGGTGACAAGTCTAATCAGTAGTCCCCCACCATGCTCTCATTAGGTTCAAGAGCTTCCAATGACTGCCTTTAGTCTGTAAATCTATCTGCCCGTGTGCCTGGAACACTTGGTGGTGTAATTTACAGTTTGTCGTGCATCGTAAATGCAATTAATTATAAAATTGTAAATTCCCTTTGGTTGTAAAATTCATCATATTTTATTAAAAAGAATCACAAGATTTCATAAAATCAAACTGCACTTCTCCTTGTGGCATACATTACATGTGCCCAACTTGAAAAGTATCTCCTGTGTAGTTTTTGTAAAATCAGTCATGCAATTTTAAAAGTCAGAAAATTCCTTTATGTAACATTTTTTGGGGGGGCCCTCCAAAAAAATTAATAAAATTAAAGGAAACTTTGCACTGTACCTCTCCTCGTTTGTTAGGTTATATGAGCTTTATTTTAAGAGTCAATTGAATAATTTTTGCAACAACAGATAGACAAATTTAACAGTCAAAAAATTCTGAAATTTAGCATTTTGTGTTAAAATAAAATTTAAATGAACCTTTGCACGGTGCCTCCCCTGCTGAGATAGATTGAGTTTAATTTGACAAAAATAAAGACAAATTTAACAGTCAAAAAATTCTGAAATTTAGCATTTTGTGTTAAAATAAAATTTAAATGAACCTTTGCACGGTGCCTCCCCTGCTGAGATAGATTGAGTTTAATTTGACAAAAATAAAAAAGATCACCTGTTGAATTTGTGTAAAAATCATCTTGACAATTTTAACAGTTAGAAAATGTCTCTGTATTAAAATTTAGAAAAAGTAGACAAAAATCCTGCAAATTCATGAAATAAATTGAAACTTTGCACAGCACCTCAAATTGTAGCCAACATCATATGAGCCCCATTTGCAACCCGGTCTCACTCCAAGTTTGTGATGACGTCACAAAAAGTGATTTAATCTACTAATTTGTGATACATGACAAATTAGAGTATATTTTTGTGATGGTGTCACGAATAAAAAAAATAATAAAAAAATTGTGGCCACACTGGGGTTGGGGGTATTGGGGTTATGGTGCGGGTTGGGGTTCATATCAAAATATAATACATTTCGTTACTGTGTCATAGAAAGAAGAAAACAGGAGTGGGCTGTTATTTGGAAATACCCATTTGATAAGTTTGTGTAAAATCAGCCAGTCAGTTTTAATAGTCAGAAAATTCAGACGGTGAAACTTTGCACTGTCTCTTTGAGTGGGATATGTTTTTGAGCCATAGTTGAAAAGTTTTTTTTGTTTTTGCACAAAATACAGTGGAAAATTTGAATTGTCACAAATTTCTATATCTTAAACTTTGAAAAAAATTGTAGAAATCTCCTAAATTCATCAAAATTTTATAGAATTTTTCACTGTACCTCTAAGTGACGTAGATTGTACGCACCAATTTTTTTTTAAACATCTATTTGTGATATCAGTTGGACAAAAGATGTCTTCAGATTGACAAAAAAACTCACTTGTACTACTATATACTGTTGCACTTTTTGGTTGGTGGTATAGTTAAAAAAAAAAGAAGAAGAAGAAGAAAAAAGTGATATTATGTTGTCAGAACTTTATCTCTTTTCTTTAGCGTCTGGATGACCTGGACTTTTACGCTGCTAATTTTTTCCCCTTATTTAAGCACGATGTTTCCAGATAAGCGCTATTAATCATACACCCGCATCTGTTCCTTCTTCTACGCTTCCACCAGAAAAGCCGTCGAGCTCGTAAAATATCGCTTCTCCTCGCAATTGTCTGACACGTTATCTCATTAAAAGGTACAAAGGAAAAACTCCTTCTCTTTATCTCTGATAATCTAATTAGCATCAGCCAGATGGTTTAATAAGGGGATATCGGCGCAGTTTGGCCTCCCAAACGGCGCGCTGGAGGAGAACGGTGGAGGAGGCTCCTCTCCACTCTCCTCTTCACTCTGAATAGCTCTCCAGGGTTCACATTATTGCTTCCTCTGCCTGAGGCGAACCACTCCAACTCAGGAGTTTAGGGAGGATGAATGCATCCAGGAGAGAGACGCGCTCAAAGTGAATCAAATAGGCAGAGATGTTGGATACTGCTGCGAATGTTTTCAACCAAATAATGGCAGATAACTGACTTCACCTTTTAACTCCCCAAAGGAGGGAGAAACATTTCAGATTAGGCTTTAAACCTTGCCGCCATCCATCCATCCATCCGTCTGTTTGGTACATTTAGTTTTTGCCGGAGTTTTGGCAGTGCGAAAGTAAAACTGAGGGTGAGTTCTTTTCTACCAGTGTGCACCGCGGTGAGCCATGTGGTCCTCTTAAGTTCAGCCCGTTAGGCCTGATGAGGCAGTGGTTCGAGTAAAGTCAGGCGATCATATCATTAAGGAGGAAAAAGTTCCCTGTTCAGATTATATTAGAGGAGTCTTAGCTGTCTGATTTCTCCAGTTCTGACACTTCTCGCTCCGTAATGAGCGGATGCAGCGGCAGCCGAGACGCGGACGCTCAAAGTGAAGTCCGGCGGACAAGACATCCGCAGCTAGGTCGCGCATCGGCAATTGAGGCAAATACTTGAAGCAAAAAGAGGCTAGCCGGCGAGCGGAGTGGCTCCGGCCCCTCAGAGCTGGCAGCCAGAGAGGGAGAGAGCAGGAGCGACATGCTCAATTAACTCTCCAACTTCAGCCGGGCTTTTCCTGCTGGCCAGTGGAGAGGAACAATAATGACTGGATTTAGAATAAAAAGATGTGCACATCTACAAAGAAGGGGGTGTGAGCGCACGAGAAGATGAGATAAGGGGCTCGCATTTAAGATTGACGGTTGGAAATTGTGGAAGGTCAATGCGGGTCTGTGAAGCGTCACCCAGGCAACTGCCCCACCACACACACACACACACTGCCCAGCCGAGCCTGATCAGGATGTGAATCTTCATTGTGTAGCTTGTTCCGTTTCTCTCCCTCGTTTGACTTTTTCTCTCTGTAAGGCCTCACAAATGGGGCCTGCAGCACATGTCACAGGCTGATAGCAGGAACTCCACTGCAAGGAGAAAATAATGGGATGTTTTGTGCCTGCAGAAATGCACGAGTCGGTGAGAGGTTTGTCAGAGTGCACTTGGAATAAAAGTTGCACAGGCCTGGCAGCGATCTGCTTTGATCGCGTGTATGCCCAGATGTGCAAGTCTGACCGATGCTGCCATTTAAAATTTAACTTTCGCCTATGCTGACGGATGCTGCCTTATTTCTAAACGATGGCAACACCTGGCCAAACGGCTGCTCCAACAGGGCAAGCAGAGGATTAATGGAGTTGAGGAGTGAGTGCGTCTTGAAAATTTCTCAAAGTAACTTTATAAACAATTACATATTCGGCTCTGACATGACTTCTGTTAGATGCAAGTGAGCACGGGTGAACGTCTGATTTTGAGCCATGCTGCCTTTTAAGTTGCAAAAAGATCATAACAAAATAAAGACAGACGGGCTTATCAAGTAGCATGTGAATTCTGTTGAAATACCGAGTTTCCAAAGCGCTTAACTGAGACTGAGGCAAATGTCTTTCATATTGTGTGTTGCAACATCCTTAAATGGTAAATGGAGTGCATTTCTGTCACACTTTTCCATCTGATGCAGCTTTACAATAACGAGCATCTGCATCGTTTGCAAAAGCATCAAACATTTGGACCAAATATTTTTCTCCCGATGATCACTTATCTTGCCCTAGATAAGCATCAGGAATAGTAACCGCCCAGGCAGAAAGCCAGTCCATTCCCATGTCTCAAAAGTAACTCTCAACCTACCACAGCTAGAAATGTGGGTGTTCCCTTGGCCTGTTACTGGGACCCTCAACACTCAGCCACCTGTGTGCTGGATCATGTCCAGAATAATGCGCCTATAGTCAAAATGACGTACTTTGACCTTCCCTAACACTGCAAGTGATAATTCTCATCTTAGTTTCCCAAAGTAACCACTCATTTGACACAGTCATTCTGGTGGCACCCATGGACCTAGTACCAAAGTCATCCAGTCTTCAATAGGTCACTGGTTAGTATTGAAGTCTCACAACCATACAATAAAACAGGAAGCATTGCACCCTTGGATCATCGTTCTCTTTCAAAGGTGTTGGCATCACGAAACAGCTTTGTCCAGTGACTTTGTGACTTCGTCAGCTTTTCCCAGGTGTGACTAAAGCTTAAAGACCAGGGACCCAGAGATATGAATGTCACTACCAAGGTAAGTGAATATCTACAAGTTCAACACTTTTGCCATGAACCAATACTGTTCTGATGGTCAAGTCCAGGAAGTCATAGAAAGCCTGCTCTTAGTCTTGATCCAGGACAGTCACAAATCCACACTCAAACAGGGAATCCATTCATTCTGCAAAGGTTCACAGGTGTGGATGGTGAAGCTGAGGTCGGTAAACCTTTCCTCACCAACAAAAGCACCTAAGCTGTTGGCTTCCACAACCCTAGCCAACACCTAGTCAATGCTATCATTGAACACATCACTTAATGCCAGTTTTCAGTGGGGAAAAACTCAGTTTCTCTCTCCACTCCACATACTGTAGAACTCGCAGCACTTGTGTATAGGCTGGCTATGATATTCAACAACTTCTTGGGATCCCATGAATACTCAGGATGTCCCAGAGAGCAGCCCTGTTGATGGACTCAAACAAGTTGTGAACTTGGGCTTGCATTCAATACGTATTCACAAGACTTGGACCTGGTCCATAGTTGACTTGTTTGGTGTGAAGCCAGAGTGTTGTGGTCATTAAGATGCAAGGAAATGGAAATCGCTTAAAGCCCTCTACTGCCACAATGAGTGTATGTAAACCTTCGACGACAATCATGGGTATAAAGTGTATTTTGCCGTCTTCACAATCACTTTTACTCTGTTTGACTGATACTGAGCAGCACTCTCAAGTAATGTTTACCCACAATGTTCAACCGTTTAACGGAAATTTCAGTCAAATCCGTCCTCACGTCACAACAGTAATTACATCCCTGAGCAGCCGACACAACCTTTTAGTCTTTTGCACTTCTGGCACTTTTTTAACAGTTTTACAATCAATTACACCTCACGTTCCCCGCTTTAGCACTGTGCCAATCGCAAGCTCCGCTGATGTTCATAATGTGGCTCCACAAATACAGTCTCTGATTTCAGAATGTGCACATGCAGCCGTGCGTGCCTCCTGAAGAGACCTTCGGCGTGGACCGAGCACAGATCACACAGAGGAGTCTTATTAAACTTTGCAGACCTCCGTCACAACTTTGACACACGGAGCTCGGCGAGTTTGCGTTAGGAATATTAATACCTGTATTAATTTCATGTTGACCTTTTGCCATCCACCGGTTCTGTACTGCAGTCCAAACAGAAAGGGGTGATTTTAATTAAATAATTTTAATTCCTTAGTCTAGTATGGCGGAATATGCACATGCACAGACATGCTTTCATAATAATAATAATGAATAAAATCTCAAGTTTCTTGCTCCCTGCTTGGACAACATTGATTCTGTCTACATCATTGATCATCAACACTGACGGCAGCTCTGTGGTGCCCAATACATGCTTTCACGTTTTTGTTCAAAGAGATTATATAAGTGCATTAGTACATTCATATGCAGATTTTAAAGAATTTATATTGCATTTAAAATCATTAATTGCTCCAAACTCTGCATGTAGGCACATTGTGACGGGTTCACAGATCACTGAAAGTGTCAAAGCGGTAGCTGTTGAGAATCTTAAAAGGAAATTAGTCAAGTATGTTAAGGAGGAAAAAAAACCACATCTGTGAACAAGCTCTGCAAATGATACCCCCTGTTCTTCCATACTAGCAACTTGCATGTATTCTATATCTGCTCAGTATCTGTACATGGAATTTACAAATGGCGTATTAAGCAATAACAAAAGTCCAGTTATCTCCACGTGAAGATGTCTGACTGGAATTATTTTCCTTCATGTGCATATTCACATGGTCTGCTGCCATTGTGTGGAGTTTCATTAAAATCCAGCAAACAGTTTAGGTTTCGCGTCACTATAATGTAATGCATCAGTTAATGACAAAATTCCAAGTATCTCCTCTTGAAGATGTTAGATCAAGATTATTTTCCTTCCTTCACATTATCACATGGTGTGCTACCATTGTGTGGAGTTTTACTGAAATCCACAGAGCAGTTTAGAAGGAGTTGCTCTTACAATGTGACTAACACAGTACAATGTGTCAAACACATAATTCTCGTTATGACCTGTTGGATACGTCAAGCTGTAATGATTTACTTTGCCATTCTATGTAGTTTCATTGTAATCCAAAAAACGGTTTAGGAGTTACACTGAAATGCTAGTACTGTATAACATGATGCATCATTTTAACACAGATTTCCACTTATCTCCCCTTGAAGGTGCTGAACGGTGATTGTTTTCCTTCATGCACAGAATGCATATCTCAGTGACGTAGAGAGTTGTCTACCAATATATAGATCTGGGTTGGACTCCCAGTCATGCTTCCTCTCTATGTATTTGGGTCAAATTAATTGTGTAGTCAGAGTACACCCAGATGTAAATGATTCCAGGGTAAGCTTTGGATGTAACCTGCGCTGGACTGGTGTCCCGTGCACAGCGAGTTGTAGACTTTCGGCCGCTTCATCCTATGGAATCCGTGGATGAGCACCGGCACCGACAGGCTTCAGGACCTAAATAGGGTGTATGTCTTATACATCTTAATATATGTAATTCTACTGGGAGGTTTCATTGAAATCCACCAAACAATTTAGGAGGAGTTGCGTTTACAAAGACATTATTGTTTGATGAATTAACCACAAAATCCCAATTATTTCCTCTTGAAGATGTACCGGAATTATTTTCCTTCGTACCTGTCGTCATGTGGTGTGTTACTATTGCATAAAGGGGTGAGGACAAGGTTTGGGAGGAGTTGCACTTAGAAGAATCATAGAATCACAGACAGGCGGACAAACGGTCAGTCCCCACCCCACCCCAGTTTCTCTTTGTGAGGTGGGGGGGTATAAAATGACTTTACAAAAGCAAAGCACTGGCAGCTTTCAGAATAACTTTGCGTTAACATCTGTTCCCAGTGCACGTACTCTCACCATTATCCCCGTCAGAATAATTTCCAATTGTTTACTGCTTATTCATGGCAGTTTTCCACAAACTATTCAAGTATTTTTATTTTTTTTTGTCTTTTCTTTGAAGAAGCAAAGAGGTGGTTTGCCTCTAGGATGGGAGGCTTGGGGCTATAACAGTGGAACGAAGCTGTGACAGCGACAAAGGAAATGCATTAGTCAGACATGTTGTGTGTTTCTGGGAATCCACTCTGCAGAGTTCACTCAGGAGAAATTACATTTCTGCTTTGATTTAATTAAAGCTAAATATTGGGCAATCGTCAGGCACTTGGCAGGGTATGCTTGACACAGTAATTATCTCTTGAGGTGCTTTTGTCTTAAAGGCTGCATTCAAGCGTGAAACCAATTCCAACATTGACTCGTCACTTTTTTTTTGTTCCTTAAAACAGAGAAACTGTTTGCGTACTGTTCTGCTAAGCTGTCTATAAACTGTCAGACAGGTTGAGACAGACTGCCGGTGACTCTGCTGCGAGATGAAGTGCCATTAAAAACAAATACGTCAGCTGCCCGCCGCAGATGAAGACAGGAAAGGGCACTCGGAGAGTACAACACCTGACTCTTACATGTTAGACACGGTCATACAAATGAATTATTTCTGACTCAGTATTATCATAATGTATGGTTCTGCGTGGCCTTGACATTTGGTCAATTCAGTCCAAAACTGAGCCGATTTTTCTTTGACTTACCCACAACACTTCAACCATGTTTAAGCTATATTCATAGACAGATTAATAGACAGCATCCTTCCACCCTTTATAACAGGGGTGGCCAAGTTCGGTCCTCGAGAGCCACATTCCTGACACTCTTAGTTGTCTCCCTGCTCCAACACACCTGAATCCAATGAAAGACTCGTTAGCAGACTTTTAATGAGCCTTTCATTGGATTCAGGTGTGCTGGAGCTGGGAGACAACTAAGAGTGTCAGGAATGTGGCTCTCCAGGACCGAACTTGGCCACCCCTGCTTTATAAGTCCACACATGGACTTATAAAGGGTATGCATTACAGAAGCTCACAGTTTGAAACCTCTTCCTTACCTTGGGAAACCTTAGAACAGGGGTAGGCAACCTGTTCCAGAAAGAGCCATGAGGGTGCAGGTTTTCTTTGCAGCCACTGACTCCACCAGGTGATTTCACTGATTAACTGATTCCATCTGCTCAAAGTGATATTAATCAGTAAAATCACCTGGTGGAGTCAGTGGCTGCAAAGAAAACCTGCACCCTCATGGCTCTTTCTGGAACAGGTTGCCTACCCCTGCCTTAGAAGATCCAAGAAGGTGCCCACGGTGAACCTGGATATTCCATCCTTGTGCCATGGCCTTGTTTTCACCATGGTAGAATGTTCAAGAAAGAAGTCTTATGTAGGCTTTGAGGGCCCATGCTGCAGGTGCTTATACGCGGATATTGTCGTGTGAGGCAGATGAGAATCTGACTTGCCCTGAACAGGTTTCCAGTTTGACACAGGACGTAGTTCTTCTTGAACATTCTTCCATGGTTTAAACAGGACCATGCCACAATGATGGACTATCCATTTTCATCACATACACCTTCCTGGATGTGTGACAATTTTTCAAGGAAAGGACAAGGTTTCATTCTGTGAGCTTCTGAGATGCTTCTTTGATCAAGTGAAAAATGGACTTTAACACAGTTTGGAGCCAATATGGATTAAACATGGTGAAAGTTTTGTAGGTTATTGAAGGATTATGGCTTGTGGGATGATGTCCGTGATGAACTGGAGTGTTCTGCCAGGGTCCTGTTTTAACCACAGTGGAATGTAAGATGGAAAATTCCTTCTTTTTTTTTTTTTTTTTTTTGGGGGGGGTCACAAAATTAGACATACAGTACTTTGGCAATTTGGAGCCCTTTAATATTGTACATTCTGAAACATTACTGGGAGGTTTTCTGGAAAATCAAGGGTTTTGCTAAATTTTTTTTCAGGTGTACTAGAATGACGCATTATATCATCAAACTGTGCACAAAATGATATTCACGGGCTTTACATGCCAGTTTGTAACAGTTATAAACTGTTAACGTCCAGGCTTGACTTTGATCTTTCAAGGACACTCATCCTCAAAGGTCATAGGACCAATAAAAGGATGATTACCTCATTTTTGTGTTTCATATTAATAACCACAGGTGGAGGTGGGTAGTAATGTTCCAAATAATGCACATGGGGAAAATCTGTGGTAACAGAATTACAATTCATTTAATTTATTTAATTTATATAGCGCCAAATCACAACAAAGTTGCCTCAAGGCCTTTTTATTTTATTTTTTTTACAGCGACAGGCAGTTTCCATTTTTGTTTTTTCAAAACTGTATTTCTACTCTTCTTCTGAAAATCAAATCATCTTGGCCTTGGCTGACTTACAGTACGTTTATCAAGTTTGGTGCAAATCGGACTGAAACTCTTGAAGGTATTTTGTTCACAGACACACACACACACAGTGCTGGAAACGATAGCCCCCCCCAGCAAGTGCTGCCACTGGGCACGGGTGTAAAAATGCAGTTTGCCCTATGAATCTCCCCATGCTATTTGAAGCGTGCACATTTGTAATGTGAAGGATGTCCAGTCACAGATTAATGGGTCTTTTATGTTTTGTAGCGACGTGTGAATAAATTGTCAGGATGGCATCCTTATCTGTGATGGGGTGAATGATTTATAAAGGAGTGCAGTATGTACAGTATGCATTCAAAGTGATGCCATCCTTCCACTCTTTTATTTACTGTATATATCAACCATCCCTTTCAGTTCTTTCTGTTCACTGTGCACTCTTTCACTCCGTTTTCGCTTGAATTATTCACCGGTGTCATCATCTTGACCTGTTCCTTGTCAGTGCTGCGGGTGTGTGTGTGTGTGTGTGTGTGTGTGTGTGTGTGTGTGTGTGTGTGTGTGTGTGTGTGTGTGTGTGTGTGTGTGTGTGTGTGTGGGCCAAGCAGCATCTCCTCATCCAGTCCTCGCCTGTAATTTGTGTCAGTGACTTTGAGTTTGATGGGTGAGCAGCTCTGCACAACACTGTGTCACAAGGGCGCTCTACTCGGCAAGCGCACAAACACACACACACACTCTTCCTGTCTCCGTCCGTGCGAGCACGCCTGTGTCTGCGCGTGCGTCGTCTACCTTTCGCGAGCGCGAACAGCGGGTGCAGCTCGTTCCCCGCGCTTCCTGCACCGGCGCCATGTCACAGTGAGGAGCCCAGAGGAGACAGCCGAGGCCGCTGCGTTGAGGCGCTCACAGCTGCCACTTGTCACATTAGTCACCTCAGATTTGGAAGAAATCAATTCGGAACCTTAATTCGCTCGACGACTCCCACGCCCGGCGCAACCGAAAGCCCAGGCCACCGACGGTCTCCCCTCAACTCCCCCCCGCCGCCGCCCCGCCTGCCCAAAGATGAGGAATCAACTCCCAGGAGGCACAAGTCATCAATCTTAAATCAACTCCTCTAAACTAATGGCAGCCTAAACCAGGCCGGTCCTGCTAAATTGAATTATTACTAGATTGACAAAAAACTGCTGAGAATATTTTTGAAGGAAGGAAGGAAGGCAGTCGGAGAGTGTCTTAATGACAGGAAGCTGAGGGGAAGTGGTCGGAGTGAGTCGCGAGGGGGGTAGGAGTTGTACTCATGCACGCGCGTGCAAACACAACTTGCCAACACGAATGTTCAAGCGCGTGTTCAAAATTGCATGAGCTTTACCGCCGGTAGCCCACTTAAACACGCTCGCTTGCACCTTCCTCTCTCGCGTATGCACATGCACCAATTTTACACACCGGCTGCAGACCGTATGCTAATGCTCATCATCAGTCAGAGCAGATTAATGCTCCAGCTCTCAGCTCGGCAGATACAGGTACTCCATAGACCACCTACTCATTCACACACAGTATATGGAGACTGGATGTGGGGGTGTGTGGCTGCCTCTCCGCCTCAGGAGCCTTCGAGAAGCACACTTTTGAGTTTGTTCAGGAATATATGCAGGAATGCATAAGTAAAGTAAGGTCAAATTTATTTATAAGGCAACATTCAGAAGCGAAGTGCTTCACAATCTAAAGCAACATGTATAAATGTAAGTAAACTGAAAAGGAGACTTCTTTTGGTTGGTCCCATTTGGACTCATCAAAGAAGATCATGCAACTTGACCTTTGTATCTTCATCTGTCACACCAACCACATGCACATTCTTAAACCTTCTCTTTGAACTCCCTGTTCTCCTCATCATCTTTGTCCAGATATACCCTCCATCTCCAGTTCACTTCTCTAACTTTGTCTCTAAACTGTAAGACCTGTATTGTTCCTCTGAGATGCCCAATTTTTATCCCGTCCATCCTCATCACTCCCAGGGAAACTCGCATCTTCATGTCTGCCACTTCCAGCTCCGCCTCCTGTCTTTTTGTCAGTTTGACCGCCTCTAAGCTCCTGTAATCTTTCCCCTTCACTCTACCCTTTTAACATATCACTCCTGCCACTTTTCTCCACCCACTCCACACTCTCTGCTGTCACCACATCTACGAGGTCTGTCAATAAAGTATAGGTCATTTTTATTTTTTTCAAAAACTATATGGATTTCATTCATATGTTTTTACGTCAGACATGCTTGAACCCTCGTGCGCATGCGTGAGTTTTTCCACGCCTGTCGGTGACGTCATTCGTCTGTGAGCACTCCTTGTGGGAGGAGTCGTCCAGCCCCTCGTCGGAATTCCTTTGTCTGAGAAGTTGCTGAGAGACTAGCGCTTTGTTTGATCAAAATTTTTTCTAAACCTGTGAGGCACATCGAAGTGGACACGGTTTCGAAAAATTAAGCTGGTTTTCGGTGAAAATTTTAACGGCTGATGAGAGATCTTGAGGTGATACTGTCGCTTTAAGGACTTCCCACGCAGTGGGACGTCGCACAGTGGTCCCAGGCGCCGTCGTCAGCCTGTTTCAAACTGAAAACCTCCACATTTCAGGCTCTATTGATCCAGGACATCGTGAGAGAACAGAGAAGTTTCAGAAGAAGTCGGTTTCAGCATTTTATCCAGATATTCCACTGTTAAAGGAGATTTTTTTAATGAAAGACGTGCAGACGGATTGCAGCGTTCCCTCTCATTCACACTCATGTACTCTCTTGCTTTTACTGACTTTCATTCCTCTTTTCTCCAGAGCATATCTCCACTTGTCCCATCTTTTCTCAGCCTCCTTCCTACTCTCACTACAGATCATAATGCTGCCTGTGAACATCAAAATCCATGGAGATCCATCTTATCTTGTCCGTAATCCTGTTCATCACCATTGCAAATAAAGGGATCAGGGTCAGCTCTTGATGCAGTCCCACCTCTGTCACGAATGCACGTTATTCCTACTGCTCATATCAATGCTGTAATACTGTCCTCATACATATCCTGCACCTCTTCACATACTTCTGTCACTCCTGATGTCCTCACACCATAGCGCAACTCTTTACATCAACCACACTCTGCCCTTCTCATCCAAAGTCACCATTGCTTGTAAATTTTTTCTAAAGGACCAAATGGAACAAAATTTCATTTGCTGTTTCATAACATTCAAGCTTTGATACAGGTAGTCACCATGACCTTGTCCCTGTAGAGGGACCAGGTCATATATTCTGGTTGTTTTTGGATCCCTCTTTGTATACACTGCCCTCCAAAAGTATTGGGCTTCTTGGTATTTCTCACATTTTACTTCATGCCTTTTCAAATACAAAAAAATAAGGCTTCTCAATATATATATATATAAAAAAATCTAAAATTATCTTCTTTAAAGTCTAAGCAGATCTCTACAACTTGTTATAAATGAATTTAAAAATATAAACTCTATGATGATGGGTTCCATATGTACTGGGTCCCTCGGATATGATCCAAATGCAAATGTTTTATTGCCAGGTTTCTTCAGACAAATCAAGGGATGGATACATAAACATTTCCAAGTCACTGAATGTCTTGGACTTTTACATCAGTTGTGAAGAAATAGAAACAGTATGGCACTCTGGTAAATCTGTGTGGAGTAGACAATTCTTAAAAACTGACTGTGCAAGAAGAAGAGTGAGGAAAGACACCCAGACAACCCAGAAGAAGTTATAGGCATCTGTGACTGTAATTGGAGAAATTGTGCATAGTGCATGTTTTGCATTTTGTATCACCAGTTATACAGCTTCATGATGAAGTGGAGCAAAGAAGGATTTTCTTTCACCAAAACATAAAATCTAGGCTTACACCTCAGATGTACCTTCTGGCAAATTATAGCTGAACTTTCCAGTCTTCTTTTTAAGAAAATATCAAGGTGCCCCATACTTTATAGGGCACTGTAGTAGGATGGGGAGGTGATGGTCTAGTGGTTGCCTCCCTATCCTGCTGCAATGCCCTCTAAAGGTTTTGGGCACCTTGAGACAAGAGGATCCTCTGTTCAAACTGCAGTCTGGCTGTAAAATCACTATGGGCCCTTGGTCAAGGTCCTTAATCCTCCGAGTTGCTGCTGATGTCTAGTGAAGGTCTTGCATGGCAACACCCTGACATCAGTATGTGAATGGGTGAATGTGAGGTTTTGAGCTTCTGATTCAGATGGAAAGGTGTTATATAAATGCAGTCCATTGTAAAAGAAAAAGTAAGTCCTGTATAGGTTCCGAGGCCCTCTGGTGCTTATTTCCGGATACTGTAGTAAGAAGTGAGTGAGAGCCTACAACTCTCCCTAGACAGGATGCCAGTCTGATACATGGTAATTCCCCAGTCAAGGAATGTATCCATTCGTAGTTGAGTTGACTTGGAGAATGCAGAGTTCCATGTTGAAGGTCACAAATGGGTAGCGTGACTGGGAATTGACCCCAGGTCTACTGCATATTGGGAGTTCAACATCAGCGGGAAGTTCATGCAGCCCAATTTAATTTTGCACCATTGACTTGATCTGAGAAACGCGTTGGAGGGTTGATATAAATCTTGAACCTCCTGCAGGGTGCCTTCCCACTTTGGCAATAAGCAAACAGAGGCTTGATCATAATGCGTATGTAAGTGCCGCAGTCTGTCAAACGTGTACTGCTGTAAACATGTTTACTGTCAGCAGTGCTTCGCGTTGAGCCATATTTACCCTTCCTCGCTGTCACCGATTCCAGCACACGTGCGGAGTTACAACTGTCTTGTGAGGCACATGAAAGTGATGGATGAAAGTTTTCCTCTCCCAGGGTGTGGGGCTGAATTAAATTGAAAGCTACTGTTTATTCCCCCTGTGTGTCGTCGCAGAATCAGGTTTGTTTGCAATTGATTTAAGCCAGGGGGGTCTTTAGTGGAGGAAAAGCTGAGGTTTTCCTCTTGATGGAAGAGATGATTGAATTTGTTTTGTGTCGCATGCCTCCCCGCTTGCTCTTTCTGTCCTTTGCCTGTGTCAGTAAATCAGATCATCTCTCTCCCCTGTCAACACATGCTCCTTGTTGAGCAGTCAAAGTTAATTTGCAAACGCAGTTTTCTTCCCTTTGTTTCCCTTTTTATCTATTTCTTGTTCTGCTTCTTTTTGTGCTCTGCAGCAGAATAAAGTGCTTATACTCACCGTGTTTGTTTGCTGATTTCTTCATTGTCTTTGAGCACAAGAGGCGCTTCTTAAGATGCACGGAAGAAAAACACAAAAGGAAGTTGATGAATATGTGCATGTGGGAAGCCCACAAAGCACATTTTATTTTTAACTTTTTGTCCAATCTGATCTGGTTTGTATATATGACCAAGTAGGAGCTGTGTCTGCATTCTCAGAATTCCATGGGACCTGGTCCTGGTAGGTGTTGGACTCCACCAGTCCTGTTTGTGATGTTCATGGATGGGACCTCAAGGCACAGTCAGGGATTGGTGCATGTCCAGAAAGGTGACCTCAGAGTTGTATCCCTGCTTTTTGCAGATGGTGTGGTTCTGTTGGTTTCATCAGATAATGGCATCCGATGCACACTCAGTAGGTTTGACACGAGGTGTGAAGTGACTAGGATGAGAACCAGCACTGCCCAAGTCTGAGAGCATGGTCCTCTGTCAGGAGGATTATCCCTTCTTGCTTAGTGGAGAGTTATTGCCTCAAGTGGAGGAGTTGAAGTATTTCTAAGTCTTGATCACAAGTGGGGGTGATTCTCCCAAGGGAGGTCTTCCAGGCATGGCCAACTTGGAGGAGGCTCCCGGGACGATGTAAAGGACCGACTTGGTGAAAAAAGAGCTGCGGGAAGGTGAGACTGTGATTACCAGTTGATTTTTGATTCTATCCTCACCCATGGTTATGTGGGCAATGACTGAAAGAAAGTGGTTGTGATGATATTTCCCAGCTGGCTTGGGAATGCCCTCAAAAGAGTTGGAGGACTCTTCCCAAGGAGGGTAAAGTTGCTTAGAAGGATGAGTTGCTTAGTCTACTGCCAACATAACCCAGACCTGGATAAGCACCAAAAAATAATGACCTTTTAACCAAAATGTCAGGTTTGGAACCATTTGTTGGTGGGGCAACCAGTGTAGTCCTGGTTTGCAACCACCCAGGCAGACAACTGGTCCATCCAACATCTGCACAGAAAATGCCACATATCTTAGCTGATGTCCTCTCATGATGCAAGTAGTGCATCTCATCTAATTCTCCCTAAGAACTGTCCCTTTGACAGAGTGATTACTGTGGTAGCCAAGGAGACTCTGCCAGCCAAAAGGAGTCCTATCATTACAAGGGCAGGGTTGGGAATTTGTGCTGGTATGGCACATTGCCGCATCCACCACACTGTTGAACCACCATGGGTCCAGGGTGGTTGACATCCAAGTAGACAATGGGTTCATCACCACCTCCTGAAAGGAGCCATCTACCTGGTGCAGTCAGGTGATTCACAGGTATCTTGTTGTTCCTTTTTAGTTATTAAAGTCTTCAATGCCGAGGTACCTGTTTGCTGGATCATGCTCAGAGAAATTCTCTGCATGGCCAGAATGTCATAACTGACGGCCGTTCCCTCAAACACGTGTTTGGTACAAAGTCATTCCAGTGGTACCCAAGAATGCTCTGGAGAGACGCACCCACGACAGTGTTGGGGATTTTATGCCTGAGATCCCCACCCTGGTCATTTTATGTGGTGAGTGGACTTAAGACTCAAGTATTGATAGGAGATGGAAAACCAGATGCTGTATTAAAGAGATACCCACATTTAACAAATGTCACCATTACAGCGCTGGGATCTTCAAGACAAACGTCACACGTACTGCTGCTAAGAAGAGCCCCGACCTCTGAACTCGCCTTTATTTTAAGCCTGCACTCGGCCAACCTCCGAGTGGGCGGGCCTTCCCTGCTGGGTGGATCAGTGGAGCTATGTGATTGGGTGAAAAAGTGTTTCTGTTTGACATTGATATGCGGTGACTGCTCCCCTTGTTATCTGAAAGGTATGTCTAAAAGTAAATTTTGTCTGTGTAGCGTGTTAAGCAAAGAACAGTATGCGTCATGGCCTTCCAGCAGCATCCATCACGGCCTTCCAGAGAAGATATGAAGTTTGATCAAGAACACGGCCGTGAGGCATACTGCCAGCAATCCAAAGGAGATATGATGTTATCAATATAGACCGAGAAAATGGCCCTGAGACATACTGCCCAATCATATAGTAAGATTGGAACCACCAAAACCCTAAAGAATTGGATCATTATTGTCTTGCAGTGAACTTCTTTTATTCATGCTATTTGCAGGATTTTTCTATGGTTAAATGAATGAAGTCCAGCTGTTCTATTTTTTTTTATTATTTTTTTTTACCATAACTCAGAAACAATAAATAGCACCATCTTGTAGCTTTAATGCACCAGATCAACCCTAAAAGAAGTTTGTTTTGATAATGGAATACACTTTTGACCTGTCTGCCACCTGCTGAACACTACCACCTGCTGGGCATTTTGCTGCTAATAATCCTATCATCACAAGCATGATGAAAAAGTTTTGAAATTATATGAAACTAATCTTACTTATTTATTTTCCAAAGCAGATGTCTGGTGGTCACTACGGAGACCGCTGATGGTAGCTAATATTCTGGACACATGCCCTATTATCAGGGGGAGTGCTGAATGAACTTAGCCTGGTCTCATGATTGGGAAATCCCAGACAATCGGTGTCTGAGGACCTGCTGCAGCCTTCATCCACTTTCACAGCCGTTGGGTTACAAGCCATCACCTCCTCTGCCGGATCTGCTGTTGAGGACTTCTTGTTTCACCAGAGCCCCGTTAACCATCTTCAGCGTTCCTGTTGGACCTTCATGGTTATCGTAGGAGCCACAGGAGACACAATGTTCCCACTGTATTTCACTCCAACAGGCAGTCCCCTACTTGATCCATTACACAGATGTCATGCTGCGGAAGAGGGGTTGGATTTTGACACCCGGCTGGAGGATGGATTAGTAGTAGAAAGTACAAAAAACTGATTTGTTAGTAGTTGTTGAAATTTCGACAAAGGTGTCTGGAGGACATGTTGCTGAAGCCTGGAAGAACTGATGAATCCTAGCTTGAACGTGTGTTGTCTAACACTACCTCAGAGCAATCCCCAGTCACACCTAGCCGTGATAGGGTTCGGTCCCCGGTTAAGGGGTGCTTGTCATCTGGCTTTCTTTTGTAGAAGAACTGAATGGAGTCTGAGAGTTTCCTGTGGGGAAATGGCTACAGAGTCATTATTCATCATCCAAGGCCCGTCAGGCACTCTCCCTCGGCAGCAGTCCATCTCTGCAGCCATTCATCATAGGCCTGAATGCAGCTGAGAGGGAGAAGGGAGCCAGACACTTAGGCCCTCTGCTCGCGACGCCCTAATGAAGACCCTCGCTCTGCTCTCCTACAAACACCTCAGTGATATTAAGCTGGGTCAATTATGATGTCGCACTCAGCCAGCCATCAAGGTGCAGGCCTTGCATGTGAGTGCAAAGTGTTTTAAGTCAAACTCCCACAGGAATCGAATGTGCATTAATAGGATTTAACCGCGGTGGCTTTTCATACATTCCTCCGGTGCTTTTAAAAGTTGGAAATTAACCAAATTTTCTGTTGCATTTCGCCCTCTATTGCCTCAAGTTATATAAGGGTTGCGTAGTTTTGCCGTAATCTTGACCCTACCGGTACACCTTTCTAACTTTGCACTTACCATGTAGCTTAGTGGGTTTAATTGGTAATTTTGCACTGAGAGTAGCTAGAAAATGTAAATATCTAGTGTTTTATTAAAAATCATAAGCCGCACGGCTTTGACATTTATTCTTCCAATGGAATAGATTTTTAAATGTAAGGGAAGTAGTTGGCAGTGGACAAGAATTCAGTATTTGAAGGATCAGAATTGCATATTGGCTGCATGACATTGGCTCAGATTGCTTCTTGCATGGAGGCCTTCGTAGCCGGTAGCTCCGGCTGTGCTTCCACAGAGTACAGCTGCAGCTACAAGCGCAGCCGCAGGTGCGTGTATAGTAACACGTGTGATTATGCATCTCCTCCAGGCTAATCTGATGAAATGATCCACTTTTAGGAAAGCTTATGTCCCGTTGTGTTCACAGTCTGGGGAGCCTCAGTCGGTAACTTGCGCTTTGTTAGTCCCCTTTTTTACCCCCCCCCCCCGTTTGTGTAAATCTCCGCGTTCGGTGGTCCACGGGAGACTTGTCAATACCTGGAGCCGTATAGGCTGTGGCAGCTTCACTTCAGGGAAAATATTTGCCTTGAAGTACTGTCTTTCCTCATCTTCAATGTCAGCCCCGGGGCTCCAAGACAACATATGTTCCCCGCGTGTCCCCAAGACATGGCAGCCAGCTCGCACGCTACGCTAGCTAGTTGCACAAACGCATCATCACTGGGGCTACTGCCTTCCTCTCAGCTTCACGTCTCCCTCTACAACTCCCTGCAACACCAAATCTGAAACAGATGGCTGCAAATTACTATGCCATTTGTGCCTTAAAAGTGTTCTGACAACTAGGTACCCCCATGTTATTGCAATGACAAAATCATTAATTGGCATTGCGTAAGGGCTAGCTGCTTTCGCAGTGTCTGGCACAGCGTGAGTGCCTGTCTAAAACTCACAGATGTAAAAGATTAATCTTTTTGCCTTCAGGTAGGTGAGCTGGAAATCAGTGGGTGAGGAAAGCGGCGCTCGTAGCTGTTTGGTTAGTGAGGAGAACAGAGAAGGGGGCACATCCTCGCCACCGTAGGAAGTATTAAATATTTTGTCCTTGAACAGACCCCAAGTGACGGTTGTACTTTTTATTTTTTAATAGAACAAGAAATCGCAAGCAGATGGAACATCAAATATTATCAGTAGTTTGAGTCATGTTGATTTGTATATACTTTTTATTTTCCATGATGGTTAAACAAACAAATCCCATTGATAACACACTACATAGCCACACGATGATAAAGAAGACCCATAAATAATATGCATTTACTGTAAAAATGTGAAATTTTATTATAAAAGTTTAGCGTGACATACAGTAGCCTCCATTTAGTTGGTGCACTTACTTCTAAAATAAAAAGTTGTTGGTTCAAGACTACATGTGTCCATTCTCCACATAATTTAGAGTTTGATTAGGAAGGACATCTGGTGTAAAGTTTGTGCCAAATAAACATGTAGATCCATATTGGAATTACTGTGGTGATCTTAAAAGAAAAAAGTGTGTGGGGGGTTGGAGGGGGGCAAAAGACACAACTTAAAATCCTTCAACAAATAAACCTTCATTTCAAGATATGTTTGAATAAACAGTAAGATTTAACAATTCAGCATTACATTGTGAATAAGCGATTGTTCGTGACAGTCAAGTAACTTTCGGTAGGGGTATTCTGGTACGTACCTTAGATCTGTGATGGTTTGGTGTCGGGTAATTGCACACTGAAGGCCTATGTTTATACTTAGCTCTTGATTTGACCAAGAGAAAGTAGGCGAACATTGGAACCCTTTGAAATGATCTTGGTCGGTGTTGAGATGAACTTGTAACGTAACGGCGCACATGTGGATAGCCTCGTTTTACACGTTGACCTGGATTTTGAACAGAGAAAATGTGTCCAAGTTCAGTGTCTTCTGAAGTCACGCAAGATGTCTATGAAATGTACTTTTGAGTGAGTTTTTTTTTTTGTGTTTTTAATGAGATTTGTTCTTTTTTTAAACATCATAGTTTGAGAAATTTTAATATGAAGAAGCCTACATTCCTTTTTTTGAAATTTTGTGTAAAAAAAAAAAAAAAAATGATAAAAGCTTAAGGGGACACAAACTTTGTTGCAGCACTGGAGTCCAGATAAATGGTAATGTTGACATATCGTTACGTTGTTATTTCTGTTCATAGTAATTTTCTGAAGCAGAAACATTTTGAATTATTTGATGTTAAAATTTAACATATACTTGATGGGTGTATGTGTGTAGCACGTCCCCTTTCATACAAACAGATAAAGTGCATTTCTAATCAAGATTAAACATTTTACAACTGCCACATTGAGACGTGTCCCTGAAAGGTTATGTTTTGGCATATGTAACATTATCACATAATGGTTCCTTTGAGTTTCGAAAGCAGTGCTAGCACAACATCTAAAGTAAAGCGTGAATAATTAGTTAACAGTAATTATCTTCAAATAAAGGCTGAGGCTGATAGGAGACAGCTGAAGTTGTATTGCACAGGCGGTCTACTTTTACACTGCAGAGATGATCCAGATGTCCACCGTCTTTATTTTATTTCTCACATCTGCCATTACCCAGCAAACCACATCACCTCCACCGCCCAAAATTAATAAAGCTGTGTGTTAGATATTAGCAAGGCAATAAAAGGACAAATTTGATAACAGATTCATGCTGCTATGACTAGACCATCACATCAGCAGCGGTTGGGTCCCACTTCCTCGTGCCAGCGCAAATATACTTGTAATGGTATTGACTTTTAGCTGAAAACGGAGTAAAATTTTTGGTTTACATCAAAAATTTAAGATATGCTGACTCAAACGCGTTGACTGGGTTACAGTTGGGGTTGTGGCAATGTAAAATGTATGGGCAGCGACTCCTTCAAGGTATTGTGATCTTGCGCTCTTCTACATTGGTGAAAGCAGACCTTTAGAACCCCAAAACGTTGATTGGTGCTACGTTTTCTTTACCTTGTGTCACTACTAAACATAACTACACTTGTGTCAGGCTTCAGACTATTTTTACAACAAACCAAATGGCTGTATGTTTGTGTTTTAACTTTGGTCTTGACAGGCTAACACTAATTAGCATTAGCTTCTACTTCACAATATGAAACTTTTACCTAGAAATTTGAAGTATTTCTAAACTGGGAGTATTTGGGGATTTTGTGTAATCGGCATTATTCGCACACTTGTTAATTTATTTGGTGCTGTGATAGTTTATGGTCTAATGCGTTTCCTTCAAAATGAGGCCAAACTATGTCGCTATTTACATGCATTTAAGTGGAAAATTATGAAGTATGATTGCTAAAATGCAACAAAGCTGAACAAAATTTCTCACACAAGTGTGTCGTGAATATTTGCGTCTACTTTCCTCTTGACAAGTTTCAATCATGGAGTAACACTATTAAAACTTACTTCATATTCTGAAAAAATTACATCAGTGAGGTTCATTTTTAGAAAAAAGCTACTTCATCACATTGTAGAAGTTATTTTTATGGCGAAGATGAATGGTCAGCTATTTTAATTAGCATTTCATTAAAATATATTTTCACAAAAAACACCACTCTGTATGCCTTGATAAAAAAAAAAAATTCTTTTGAATGTACATAATTTAAAATATATTGCTAAAAGAGCCAATAACTCAAACTTGGAATACAACAGTATACAGTCAATAGCTGCATATACAAAGGTCAGTGTCATTTCTTTTTTATTTTGACGAAATATGCAAAAATGTTAAACTTTTTCCACATTGTCATTATGGGGTATTGTCTATAGAATTTTAAGGAAAAAAAAAAAAAGAATTTCATCAACTTCGAAATGAAGCTGTAACATAAAATGTGGAAAAAGTGAAGCGCAGTGAATACTTTCTGGATGCACTGTATACCCAGTGATGGAGGAGGAACAAGTAATTCAAGTTCATCTCAGAACAATTAGAACAAGTTCATTCATTCTGTGTAGGCCCCAAAACCTATTCGTACCTGTAACAATCTCTGGATATTGTAATGTGAAGTGGATGAGCCTTCATAATCCTCTTCCCCGGATGGGACTCTAGTCCAACACGGGTTGCTTGCCCAGTTCAGATCCATTTAAGACTGGGTGGACTAGGACAATGCAGATCAAGTATCACCCAAGCACACAGGTAGGTACCGTGACCGGGAATCAATCCCAGGTCTATGTACTGGTAGGCCAACTCCTTAACCCAATGAACGACCTGATTCATGATAATAATGTCGGGGATACATAAACTTTATTTTACCAACAGTGACAACAAAGTTTCCTTCATTTTGTTGCCACTTTTCTTGAGCCTTCACGATCAAAATTCCTCACCTCTCCTTCCTCTCCCACTTTCATTTCTTTTTTCGTTTGTTCCTTTTTTTGGTGTGTTTTTATTTCCATTAATCTTCTTCGAGTGCCTTCTATAATCCATCTCCCCTGCCGCGAGGTATTCCCTGAGGGTAAATTACTCTGGAGGCCTGCCTGGCCCTGCACTGCATCAGATTGACCCTCGGCTTGTTTGCCATTTTGTATACTGCGCTGTTTATTTAACAAGGAGCAGAGTGAGTGTGATTTCCAGGGACGGGTCCCTGTGATAGTAGCTTTGACACCCTGCCTGAGTAATGACCCTCATTATGGAGCCTCTGACAGCTCCCTTGAAAGGCCTGATTTATGAATATGCTGGGACTGTAGCCACATAAGCCTCTGCTTGCCATCCTCCGAGCGCGGTCTCCTCTCCCTCTGTCAGCATCCACAGACTATACATACATGCGCGTGGGCGTTTTCACGCCCTTACATTGCATTTCCATATGCCATAAAAACCAACTGGAAAAAGTACCAGTGCTTTAAACCGGAAGTGGAAAGTTGGATGAAACATTTGATAAGAAAAACTCAGGGATTCCTGAGCCCCAACTTTACACTTCATGAAAATTTTACACGTCTTACCCCTCAGGATTAACCCTATACATATTAACCTTCCTTAAATATCACACATATCAAAGGGTGGCATCAATAAGTTATGAGATACACTGTATTTGCTCCAGCTGAATCAATTAAGAAGGTAGGGAGGAAAGGGAGTTGTTTGGAGGCTGTAAGCGTGGCCAGGCCTTAAGGAGATTTGGCCGGATGCAGGAGAGTTGGAGGGGGTGAGAATGAAGGGAGGGGGAGAGACTTACACAAACACAGAGGTGGACAACTGACAAGATGGGAAAGAGCAAGTGGAATATCTACCAAGACGAGGTAGGATATTGACTTGATATGTATAAACAGCAGACGAACAGGCGGGCGGCCACAGGAGCGAACGGCAGCGGCTGATAAAGCTACACAGGCTTGTCAGAATCCAGCAGCTAGGCCAGTGATTTATGAGGATCTCCACTCAAGACTTTGCTCCACATCCTCGATCCGACAGCTTTCAGTTCACAGCAGAGATAAGCACATCAGTCTGGCCAAACAGACAGACGCATCTGCTTACGAGAGCACATTGAGGTTAAATTAAGAATTAATCCTACTGGAAACTATTTATACCTGGCAATAACTGCAGCAGCTGTGGGAAGGTGTTCCTCAGGGTTTGGTATTTGGACCTCTGCACTTCATACACTGCTTAATCACTCTCTACAACATTATTCAATGACCGTCATTCTCACTGCTATGCTGATGACATCCAACTCTGTATTTCTGCAAAATTAATGCTGTGTGATACTATGGAACACTTCAATTCCTGCATCTTTTATTCTTCTGCCTAAATTAAATTGCAAGAAATCATAATGTAAGCAATACTGGTCAGAGAACATGTGCTGATGTTGCACATTGCTGTATCCAGCACACTACAGAACTGTCCTCTGTCCTAATTGTCAACCACCCAGGCTGAGGGGTCCATCGCTACTTCACTATCAAATCAGTCCAATTGATTCATCACATATCACATATTAGCCTTCATCTGAGTCTACCTAAGTAACTGTTAAATCCTTTTCCTCCCAGACAAAATTATAATTTTTTTTACACATTTACAAACTTCATGTCTTGACAGTAGCAAGGCTCCCATTTTAACTTAAATGGGAATTGGTCGGTAATTCATGCAGATACACTTTGTCCACAGTAGGTTCTGTGATGAATGATATGTGCACAACTTACTCGTCGGTCTTATTAGATGGTTTCACTGTGCAGCAAAGTACAGAAGAGTTGGGAGGGCGAGGATTTTGTCACATAGTTTTCCAGTGGTACCCAAAGATTCTCTGCAGTGTCATAACTCCATATGTATCCAGTCATTGTATTTGGTCACTGTTAGAGTCCAAGTCTCAGAACCATACAGTAAAACTGGGAGCACTATGGACCCTAAAGACTTGGACCTTCATTTTCCTGTATGACTCCATAGGTTCTTCCCAACCCTTGCTCAACCTCATAGGTCTAGTGTCTAGAGATATAATTGCCACTGCAAAGATAAGTGAATTTCAATATCTTTGGCACTTTCACTGCATACAGGCATTGATCCCACATTCTGTAGAATTGACAAACATATAAACATTTATTATGATAAACTGTTTAGCCATGGTCACATTTGGCATTTCTTGTTTTTGAAATATTACTAAACTTTATTGATCTTAAAAATTTTCAGTGGCGCTTGTCATCACAAATGGCTTTAATGTACGATCCTGAACTTTAGGCCTGATTACTGAAATCTGAACCTGAGTGCTCATCTTTGATCCTCATCTTTGATCCTCATCTTTGGTCATGTTTGCTGAATTTTATTCTGGTCACTCACCTGTGACTAATCTTTGTTGCCTATTGCAGAATATTGATCCTGATGACTCATCTTTGATCCTCATCTTTGACCCTGTTTGTTAAACTTTGATCCTGATCACTCATTTGAGCCTGTTCGTTCATGTTTGATCAAAGCCGTGGCTTGTGATTGCTCATTTTTGAACCCTGACATTTTTATTGTTCTGTTTGACTCACCCCCTTCATCTTTGATCTTGGACCCATATTCTTCTGATCCTGTAATCTGGATTGCAGAATTCACTCATTTCCTTTGACAAAGAAAGGAAGAAATAGACGAATGTCAATAAGAACATAACCTCCAGTGGTCATGAAAAGAGGTGACATGACCGACTGCATGAAGATCCCATCACACTCTCTTAAACAAAGATCCAAACCTCTTTGTCCTTACTTGGAGAAACCATAGCTGCGCTGTGTCTTTTACAACTCTGTACCCAAAAACATTTTTGAGTTCCTGGCATTATTCATTCACCCTGTTAAGGTTACAAATCTCACAAAATCTCAGAGAGGTGGCTGCACAGTGAGATGTCAACATTGAGAACTGCTATAAGATGCTCTAACGCTGTGATTTAACCGCTGCACACGGACAGTGGCATCAACATCGCTCCAGTGAAAACTCCAGTGAATATATTATCTGTTTTTAAATGTTATTGTGTTTGTTTTATGTAAACGCGTGAAAATCTCATGTGATTTCACTGTTATTTATAAGGGGAATTGCCGTGAGCCGTGATCGCTTCTGGGGGAAAGTGAAGTTTGCTTTCAACGCCCTGCTTATTGTGCTTTACAACACTGGATTGCTGTTTGTAACATATGTAAGATGTCTGAAATTCGGTTTGCATTCATGAAGATCCACGCAGGTTGAAGGTAGTAGACATGGATCATTTGGAATATTTGTTTTAGCAAGTCTTCAGGCGTCTCATGCAGCAATCTCTTGTAAATTTTTATGCCTTTTATAACATTTATATTTTGGTAGTATAATGTTCATTTGCAATTGTCACCATGTGGTTTCTCCATGTTGTTTTGATTGCAGTGCCTCTCTGACGCGCAAGGGATTATGGGATATCTCAGTAGGGTGAATAAAACTAAACTTTCCATTCAAGATTGCCCGTTAAATGTGATGACTTGTTGCACGCCATTTTAAATTGTTTAAAAAATGTATTCGTTTTCATCTGTAAAAGTCTCTGACTATCTAAGACAGATACTGTATGTGTGTGTGTATGTAAGTTCTGTACAGAACCCTCTTCCAAAACTGACCGCCCTTTTTTGAAGGGAACTCTGCAATTCAGGTTTCAGAACGAGCCTCCAACACTGACGTCTCACCTGTCCAGCAAGCTTGCAAATTAAGTTTGGCATTGGGGTTTATTTTTTCCGGAAAGCATAAAAAGTTTGAAAACTTGACAAAATATTTCCACATCTGGATCAGAGCTCTGTGCAATTTGAGAAGTCTTGTACAGTAGCAGAATTCTGATATTGTCCAATTTCGGAAATACGCAATCACATTTGCATACTGCACTGAACTTATACGTAGAAAAGTGTTATTGCTCTTCTTTGTATGTGGCCCAATGGAAGCACTTTCAAGGAACAATCAGTGCCCCCTATGATTAAAATGCTCCACTATTTTCATTATTTCTCACTTTTCAATGGGCTGTCGACTGTACTTTCACTTTATGGTGGACTTATGTCTTATTTGACAGATAATTGTGTACCACCTAAACAGGAGTTTGTCAGGTTTTTGCAGCATTTAAAGAATGCGCCAGTCTAATAGGTCAGCGATCATAAAAAAAAAAGAATTGATTCAGGATGTTGCTGTGATTTGTGGTGTTGCTGATCGTCTGTATGATTTGTCCTCCTGAGAGTCGGCTTACTGCGGAGAGAAGATTATTTATTGGATGCATATCCACACGTACATTCTTTCCCCTCGCGTTATGCCCTGCATTAAAAAGCAGTGGATAAAAGGTAAGGAATACGCTTTATTAACTTTAAATATGCATGATGTTTCAGAGGGAAAGTGCAGCACAGCATCAGGAATGTCCAAAATCCTGACTACTAAAAACTGTAAATAATTAAACTCACAAAGTGGGCGGAAGATACCGAGAAGAAGGAAAAAGTCAAAGGCACGCACGCTTTCTGCATAAACACATTCTTACCAGCGACCTCAGATGCCCTGAGACTTCACATCACAAAGTTCCGACGATTCACTCTCTCCAGATCGTCTTTTCTTCATGCACACAAAAAGAAAAAGTCCACTCTGTTTTTCTTTTTCCACTCCCAGCCTCCGCAGCAGAAGTTTTGAGGACTTGTCCCTTTGGGAATAGAGTTGAAAAGGCTAGACGGTCATATTGTGGCGGATCTCGACTCAGTGCTTTCACATTTAGCTGTGAGAGTTGCTGAGTTCTGATGGTAAATTACACGTAAATGTGTTGTGGACCCCCACCCCCCCAATCTGTTCACCTTACCGTAACATCCTGTCCCCATCCAATAAAAGCAGACACTGACACCGCAACACCCTCGTTTATTAGAAAATTGATTCCCTTTTGCATGATTTTCTGTTTTTCTTTTCTATTTCCAACTACCAAGAGCGATCGCTAAGCTCTGTGGCTCCAGGCGCCTGTGAAGAGGCTTAGCCTTTTTAGCAAACATGACAACCGCACATTGACTACAACTCCCTCGGTAATGTAAATAGATAAATGCATAAATACATAAACAGGCTGTGAAAACTCTGATCGCATTAGTCCCTCCTGATTTAGGCTGAAAATGAAATCAGTTATGCTTTTGCTGCCAAGTGTAGCTACAACAGCATGTGTGTGTCAAATGCTGTTTTTTTTTTTTCCCTCCTCGCTGCCTAGCATAAATTAGCTTACACAAATTGTTTTTATATCATAGCAAGCCATTCAGCCCCTTAATCTTCTGCTGTGGCAGTAGTTGTTTGTCATGATTATTTCAAGCGGCTGAGCTGTTTTTAAATGAATAAACACAGAGTTTACCCGCCATCATTGCCTTGTCATGTTAGCTACGTAGCGGCTAATGGCCTTCCAGACTCTGACTCAATTTATGGTAGTCATCTCGTCCTCTGTTATTTATCCCCCACCCCAACATCCTCCATTCTTTTTTTTTTTCCTTCTATCATGGCGTCTGATGCATCATCTCCCTGTGAATTTTAATTTTGGCGTGGCGCTATTAGAAAGGGGTGTAATCCTGTCACCGCCTGTCCTTCATGCCTCTCACACAGTGATGTATTAACGGTGCGGCATGCTAATGAATGGAAAGCGGCAAGTTGTTAAGTCTGGTTTAAGGTGGCATTTCTGTTAATTTGCTCTTCGCTTGTCTGTCGAAAGGTTTATTTTTTCCCAACCCCCCAACCAACGCCTTAGAAATCTCTGGTCGCTGCCTTTTCTTGCGGATACATCCATGATTTATTATCACAACATGGTTTAGATTTAACGCCTCTGTATATGTGAGAGTACGATGTGATTTGTGTCATTTTCCTGCTGCGAAAAGACAAAATGTCCCCTCTGTGTCGATGACATGGTGTCTCCTAGAGGATGTCACACGTCAACAATAATCTCAGCTCCACCTTTGATATTCCATTTGATAAATGTTTCGTAGAGACATGTTTAATTTCAAATATGTTTGAAATCTCATCTGATGCTGTTATTAGCTGTTTGCAGCATGGAGGCGGCCTTTGCAGAATGGTGACAGTTAAGGAGTTATGTGAAAAATATTTCCACAAAATCTCTGAAGTATGATACTAGGTCATAAGTTTGACATTCTAAGTCATAATTATTAGATACGACGTCAGAGTAATGACTGGAAATCATGAGTATGTAAATCAAAATAGTGACTGTTCCGATCCCCCAGTGACTTAAAATGTCATATTTTATCTCATAATTATAACTTGGGAAGTAGAAATTTTCGCTTCTTAAATTTCATAAGGATTTAGGAAGTCATTTTACATAAGTCAAAATAGACAGGTTTAGACTATGTTCAATATCATAATTCTGGCATAAAAAGCTGTAATTTTGAATTTTTAAATCTCACAATTATTGCCACAATTTTGACTCTTCTCAAATTATGATTAAAAATTTTAATCTTTGAAATATTATAATTAAAACTTTGAAATTGTTATAAAGGTTATAAAAATGACTTAAGAGGTCCAGGTTTTGACTTACTGAGAAAGTCAAAATGTTGACTTTCTTTATAAATGGAAAGGAAATGGAATTTAAAAAGTCAAATGGAATTTTGAGTCATTCTTGAGAAAGTTAAAATGTTTACATTTTAGTTATTGATGAGGAAAGTTTAAAAAAAATGACAATTTTCATCACATCATCACTTAGTCAAAATTTTAACTTTCTATTTTATAATTTTGAGCTATATACAGTATGTGTGTATGTATGCATATATATATGTATATATATATATGTGTGTATATATATATATATATATATCATCTACAACACCTTTTTTGGTTATGATGTATGGTATATGTTATATAATGCACATTTTCCCCCTAATATTTTATTTATTATTAATTCAGAAAGGTACAGCACAGATATTTAAGATGCCTGGTATGTTGTCTATCAAAAGAAGAACAAAAAAAAATACTGGAACATGAGGATGTTACATGTACAGATTTACTGAAAGGTAAAATAGTTTTAGGAATGTGGAACTCTACAATCCAGTCAATACCTACCACCTTTTCATTGGAAGTATATAGCTTAATCTAATCTGTAGATTGTACCGTACTGGAGGAAGCCAATCACATCACACTTTACATAAATTGGAAACCTTCCACAATTTACATCTCCATCCCATTACAACACTGCAGCCTTAGCCCCTACAATGAGGAAGGGAAAAAATGCTTTAAAACTCACAAAACCAGGACAGGCTAAATTACCGAAGTGCAACAGGGAGACGCTTTATCGTTTGTGTTTTCATGCTACAGTGGCAAGAGAGTGCGCTGCCATTTCTTACCGCTTGACTGGGCAGATTATGCTCAGGTATCAGCCGCAGCCGAGAAAGCGGATTACTTGTGTCCAAATAGAGTTGTCAGTTTGGAAATTCGAGATGCAATCATTTCCATGGGAAGAGTAATTATAGGGGATCAAGCGCACATTACTGTCAGATGCTAGCATAGGATGAGACAATCACTCCCTAATGAAGGAGTTTACATGTGTGAGGTGAACAAGGTAGTCCAACTAAACTCCTCTGCACTTTTTTCAAGACATTTATTTTTGTGTGGAGCTAAAACAAAAAAGGGTATATTTATGCCTTGACAACTAGAATGTGGAAAGAGTTCAAGAGAACATCCAGAGATGAATTGCTGTCTCTTGTTTGTAGTTTTAAGTTTACAGTAGTCCAAAGTAGAGATAACGAGTTCAGTCAATTAATAAATAAAATAAAAATAAAATAAAAGGTGAAAAGTTTGTAATACCACACTCCTACAGTCATTATGGAACCTGGTTCAACCAGTAAACCAAGCAGATATTTACCAGTTTGCAGTAGACCTCATGCATGCAACGGTACCAGGTCTTGGTGGCATGCAATGCCACATCCAGTACACTGCAGAACTATACTGGGTCTTCGTTGGCAATCATCTAAGCAAACACTCGGTCCACCCCCACCTTCTGAAGGCTTCCATCTGTCTGTCCCGCCCAGCTGATACAAGGGTGTCCTTTTCACCTTTTCCAGTTGTTGGGGTCCTTTGAATTATGGCACTTGTGTGGCCGGCTGAAGTTCAGAGAAACGCACCACATGGCCATAGTGTCATAGCTGATGTTCATTCACAATCCAAGTAGTATATCTCCTCTCCGTTTTCATGTAAGTAACCAGTCGCTTGACACGGATTCATTGCGGTGATACTTTAGGATCTTCCAGAGATATCTAGAACCAAAGACATCCATTCATTGTTTTAAATTACTGGGTAACATTCAGATCTCACAACAATATATTAGGAGTAGAATCACCAACACTCTTTGTTTTCCTGTGGAAGTATTGGAACCATCAAAAACTATGGTTCAGGGGACTTCAAGTTCTTCCCATCCGTCTCTCCATCTCAGAGGCCGAGGACCCAACATCATCAGTGGACAAAGTATTAACCTCACTACAAATACCTTTTTACCATGACTATAAATTGCATGAACTGTGTTTTTTTTTAATAAAACAGTGCTTTATTAGCTTTTTATTGACACACACTAACCATGCCTTGATATAAAGTCAAGTGTTGTTCTTTTCAGTTTTACACACAAATGACTATTTTGTTTGTGTTGAAATCTAGTTATTTAAAAAGTATATTTATTTCTGTGGTTCACAGCAACTTTTATTGCTGGTAAAGCATTTATTTGGAGGTATTCCGGGTGTTGTCATGCGTCACGGCATGTTGCCACTGTATTTTAACCCACGTGGGTCAAACTTATACAACCCCTGGCAAAAATTATGGAATCACCAGCCTCGGAGGATGTTCATTCAGTTGTTTAATTTTGTAGAAAAAAAGCAGATCACAGACATGACACAAAACTAAAGTCATTTCAAATGGCAACTTTCTGGCTTTAAGAAACACTATAAGAAATCAATAAAAAAAATTGTGGCAGTTAGTAGCGGTTACTTTTTTAGACCAAGCAGAGGGAAAAAAATATGGACTCACTCAATTCTGAGGAATAAATTGTTGGGTATTTTCTCCTCCAAACATTTTTAAACCTTTAACAAGACAAACAGAGTCAAGAAACACCAGTGAGACAGAAAGTCAAATATTACGCGCGGAGTGCGGCCAGGCTGTACACCAAGGCTACACTAAAGTCTGGCCTGCTTTTCCGCTCTTTTTATTAAGAGACGCCCTCATCACATAAACAAAAAACTTGTCCTAAGGGTGGGGGTGATGACGCAAGACAAGTTTCTTCCCGTAACATAAACGCATACGTCAATAAGTGCAGCTGTAAGGAAGGACACTTTCTTTTACACAGGTCAGCACATCTCGTTCGTCTGTTGCAGTTATCAGCTGTTCTGCATCTGCCTGAAGTGTCCTGTCCTTCACACTCCTTCACACTAAGCACCACATCACAACAGTCAAAACGTTCTCTTACTCCCAGTCGTTAAGAGGCTGCGAAAACAAAGTTATATTATAATAATAAGTACATCCAGCCCTTCATTCCCAGCTCAGATTGACCCCAGAGTGCTAAAACAAAATTGAATTCTCAGGCTTGGTTAAGACAGGTGCAAAACAGCACAACACCGTTCTCATGAGAAAGAAGACAAAGCTAAAACAAGGTTGAATAACACATACATTCTCAGGGTGAAGTGCAAACAGCACAACACCGTTTTCATAAGACAGAAGACGAAGGTACAAATGTTTAACAGTGATAACATATATATATATATATATAAAATCCTTAACATAAATTATGGAATCACCCTGTACATTTTCATCCCCAAAACTAACACCTGCATCAAATCATATCTGCTCGTTAGTCTGCATCTAAAAAGGAGTGATCACACCTTGGAGAGCTGTTGCACCAAGTGGACTGACATGAATCATGGCTCCAACACGAGAGATGTCAATTGAAACAAAGGAGAGGATTATCAAACTCTTAAAAGAGGGTAAATCATCACGCAGTGTTGCAAAAGATGTTGGTTGTTCACAGTCAGCTGTGTCTAAACTCTGGACCAAATACAAACAGCATGGGAAGGTTGTTAAAGGCAAACATACTGGTAGACCAAGGAAGACATCAAAGTGTCAAGACAGAAAACTTAAAGCAATATGTCTCAAAAATCGAAAATGCACAACAAAACAAATGAGGAACGAATGGGAGGAAATTGGAGTCAACATCTGTGACCGAACTGTAAGAAACCGCCTAAAGGAAATGGGATTTAAATACAGAAAAGCTAAACGAAAGCCATCATTAACACCTAAACAGAAAAAAACAAGGTTACAATGGGCTAAGGAAAAGCAATCGTGGACTGTGGATGACTGGATCAAAGTCATATTCAGTGATGAATCTCGAATCTGCATTGGGCAAGGTGATGATGCTGGAACTTTTGTTTGGTGCCGTTCCAATGAGATTTATAAAGATGACTGAAGAGAACATGTAAATTTCCACAGTCATTGATGATATGAGGCTGCATGTCAGGTAAAGGCACTGGGGAGATGGCTGTCATTACATCATCAATAAATGCAGACGTTTACATTGATGTTTTGGACACTTTTCTTATCCCATCAATTGAAAGGATGTTTGGGGATGATGAAATCATTTTTCAAGATGATAATGCATCTTGCCATAGAGCAAAAACTGTGAAAACATTCCTTGCAAAAAGACACATAGGGTCAATGTCATGGCCTGCAAATAGTCCGGATCTTAATCCAATTGAAAAGTTGAAGAAAATGGTCCATGACAAGGCTCCAACCTGCAAAGCTGATCTGGCAACAGCAATCAGAGAAAGTTGAAGCCAGATTGATGAAGAGTACTGTTTGTCACTCATTAAGTCCATGCCTCAGAGACTGCAAGCTGTTATAAAAACCAGAGGTGGTGCAACAAAATACTAGTGATGTGTTGGAGCGTTCTTTTGTTTTTCATGATTCCATAATTTTTTCCTCAGAATTGAGTGATTCCATATTTTTTTTCCCTCTGCTTGGTCTAAAAAGTAACCGTTACTGACTGCCACAATTTTTTTTGCTGATTTCTTATAGTGTTTCTTAAAGCCAGAAAGTTGCCATTTGAAATGACTTTAGTTTTGTGTCATGTCTGTGATGTGCTTTTTTTCTACAAAATTAAACAACTGAATGAACATCCTCCAAGGCCGGTGATTCCATAATTTTTGCCAGGGGTTGTAAATTGCCTCCAGTCCAAGTGAATTTTGGTCATCTTGGCAATATAAATTGTGAATCCTTTATTACAATACTAAGAAACAGAATGATAATGGTCTCAAAGAAAATCATTTTCATAACTTAAATCATAAAAAATCCAAAGGGGCAACACCTTTTTAGTGACTATATATGCCACCATTTATAGATGAGTAACTCATGAATATGCACAGAGTGGATGATCTTTTTTTTTCTTCTAGACCAAGAAATTTGCTATATGGGGGTTCTATCTTCTGAAATTAATGTATTTGTTATATGAAAGAATACAGAGTGATATCTTGGTGGGGAAAAAGAACATAAGAGGACAACCTTGGTTCTTTCTCTTTGTAAATACTTACAGAAGATTATGGATTTTTCCACACTATGTGTCACACCAGAGTATTAATTGTATTTCTCCAAAAATGTGACATGTGGAGGAAAACATTTGACCATAACTGAATTTATTTTTGAAACGTGGCATGATTGCTTCATGTAACGAGCAAAATGAGTATAACAGGTGCATGATTCATTTATAACATGAACGTCACATTAGTAAGCAGAAGCTAATGGGATAATTGTTGTACAAGGCAGAAATAAGTCAAAACTGTAAAAACATCAAGAAGAGCTAAATGTGTGTGTTTACTTCACTAAACAGACAACCCCAAAATAGGAAAAGTTGTAATGAAATGGAAAATGCAAACAAATAAGCAAAAACCAACAGCAGTTCGCTTTGACTTCTGTTTTATTCCAGACCGTATGAGCACATGACATTTCATGTCCTGTGTGGTCAGCTTCACTTCATGGGTTAATACACTGCATCCATTCCTGCACTTCAGGCCTGTGCAACACTGCAAAAAAAAAGTTGGGACACAAAAGCAAGTGTTATTTGGTTCCATTTTTTTCTGCAAACATGTCTTAAGGTGTACACCATTCCAGGGTCATTCTGTATTGGGACAGGTCAGGACTGCAGGCAGGACAGTCCAGTATCTGTACCCTCTGCTTCCACAGTTGTGTCTTTGTAATGTGTGCAGAATGTGATTTTTTTTTTTTTTTTTTTTTTTTTGCATCATCTTGCAGAAAAATGCTTGGACATCCCTGGAAAAGATGTCACCTTGAAAGCAGCATGTGTTGTTCTAAAACCTCAGTGTACTTTTATGCATTAATGCTGCTATTACAGAAGTCTGAAGTGCCTTCCTATACCATGACAGACCCTAGCTTTTGGACATGTCTGGACTGTCCTTTTCATGTTTGGGCCAGAACCTATGGCATCAGTTTCATCCAAAAAAGATCTGGAATACTGATATTTCTGATGATACACATTTGCACTGTGCAATTGTCACCCAGATGCTTATGAGTCCAGAGAAATCAATGCTGCTTCTAGTCAAGGTTAACATCAGGCTTCTCTTTGGCACAGTAAAGATTAAGTAGCATTTATGGATGTAATGCTTGGCAGAGATTTCCCAACATAATCCTTAGCCCATGTGGTTATATCAGTTATTGATGAATGGCCATTCTTGATGAGCACTGTCTGAGGGATTACAGATCACGTGTGTTCATCTTAAACTTGCACCCTTGCCCTTTATGCAGTGCAATTCCTCCAGCTTCTTTCAAACGTGCACTATAGAGGGAAAATATACCAAAGTCTTCAAATCTTACTTTGAGGAACAGTTTTAAAACATTTCTATGATTTTCTCATGCATTTGCTGACAAACTTCCTCTGCCCATCTGTGCTTCCCAAAAACTCAGCCTTTCATGACTACTGCTTTTGTATCAAATCATTTGTTACAATCACCTGTTGACACAACCTGTTTGAATTATTATTATTATTATTATTATACCTCCATTACAGTTAGCCTTAACTTAGCTGAGATTTCTACCTCTTTGCTGTTCTGGCTTTCCCTTAAAGTGCAAACAGTTGGCGTGCTGAGTAGTATGGTTATCTCTCACCTTTATTTAAGAGTGTTGGCTTTCAGTTTGAGAGCATGATTTATTAATTTTATTTATTCTCTCACACCCAGCACATCATTCTCATTCAGATCTTCTTCATTATCTTGTTGTTGTTGGTCTTCGTCTTCGGAGTTGGCATCTGTTTTAGGGGTGAATTATAGCCATTTTGTGGATCAGACAGTACATCATTCAGATCAGTATACATGAGCACATTGACACACATATAGACAGCACCATCTTTTGGCCATAGATGATGATGCAGTATGAGTTCATATTTAACCTCCTGAGATCCTACCTCCACACACATACATATATTATTTTTTTATATCCACTTAACCCATTTAAGGGTCACGGGGAGGCTGGAGCCTGTCCCAGCAGTCATAGGGTGTGAGACGGGGTACACCCTGGACAGGATGCAAGTCTATCTGTGTGTGTGTGTATAAACTATCTGCAGTTCAATGTCAGGTCTTGTAGGAGGCTACGTGCTTCTCAATATACATCACAGGACAAGACAAACAAGTAAAAAACCAAACTGTGACTTATAGTCATATATATATTTTAGTGAATGTGATTATTGTTGATCGACATTCAGCACAATTCAATTGATTGTGTATACTACTATTTAATTTCTAGGTTGATTCCGATAAAACGCAGCACACTGCAATGAGGCTCACTGACATATGTTTGTGTGTGATGAATGGGAGAATGTGAGGCAGCAGTTAAAGTGCAGTGGATTTAGGAATAGTTTTTTGTTTTAATCAGCAGTGTTTTTTGCTTTTCTGTGGAGCAAGTGGAAGAGTGGAATAAGGAGCTGGCCTATTAATATGTAGTCCTGGGATCAAATCCTGCTCATGCTGCCTATCTGTGTCCTTAGACAAGACACTTAATCTACATTGTGTCAATCCATCCTGCTATAAATGGTACTGGTCTTGGCTGGGGAAGCAACCTGTGCTGGACTGGTGTCCCATCCAGGGGAAAGTTTAGCCATTCTTACACTTCACACTAAGGAATTCAGAAAAAAGCACCAGCCTCAGGGCTAATATAGGCTTTTGAGCCATTATATTTTGCCTATTTAAAATAGAGTTGTCGTGGCATTATCAGTGAAAGTTGTTGAATGTTGTGCAGGCCTGCTTAGGAAATTCTTCCCCACCCGCCACTGCTTGGGCACCACCTGTACAGTTTTTCCTGCCGCACCCTAAAGACAAACTGATCACCTGTCATTACATATTATGGGATAGCTGTTTCCCGTGTTCCCACCATCTGTCTCTGTGTCACGTCTTTCCACCCTTTGACCTCAACCGTGACCGCGACTGAGCGTTCCGTGCTCATAAAAATGCACTGTGATCAAACTGCCGTAACACTAGACGCCTTCGCCGCAAATACAGTGACGTGCACGTGGGGTGCTACACATGAAATATGTCTGTCTGTTTTATTATGACGAGCTTGTGTGTTGCACATCTCTCCAATACCCAATCACTCATTTTGCCACTAAATACCTTGCTGTCCCGATGGCTTCACCCAGCGCTCGGTCGAAAAGGTCACACAATTAAATGGCTGAGGCCTTCTGTTCGTGTCACAGAATGGTGATGTATCACTCCAGGCTCGGCTGTACGTGTACCTGACACACTGTGAGCATGAATATGATTTCAGAGATCATTAAAAATTTAACAGCGTGACCTAATTACCCGAGCTCCCTATTCAGATTCCAAGCAGTAAGCGAGACGGAGAGGATGAGGAGGAGGAGGAGGATCTGCGTTTGGCAGGCTAAACCTCATCTGGAATCAATTATAATTACTTTATGTTGCTGCTTTGTCAATCAATATGGAACGAGCTGGAATGGATCGCTCATGTGACACAAACTGTACTCGCACCGATTAAGTTCTGTTGCGTGCGTGTGCACGCACAAGGGAGGTCGCGAAAGGAAACGCTATAATTAGTGGGGAAAGTTTGCGCGCGGTACATGCGTGTGTCTGTGTACACTCCCAGACGGGTGGAATTATAGGCAGCCCGGCCTATTGTTTCGCCTCAAATCAACTTCCTCTTTTTCTTTCTTTTTACCGCATTGATTTCTCAATACGGAGTCGCAAACAAGGCAGATTACCATTATCTGCCGTTATAAAGTGTTTCAGGAATCTTTGAAGTCGTAAAGAACCCGGAGCTTTTCATGTCTTTCCGCATTGATTTAATGCTTGTGAGAATGAATTGCAGATCAATCAGCTTACCCCCGGCCAGACTTAATGAGCACGCAAACACTGGGTCCTGTTGTTTTTAGCGCCTCTCCCGTCATACTTTTCAACAGGAAAAGGCAGAGGATGAGGAAGCGATGGAACGATTTCCAGTCACCATCTTTTTTTTTTCACCCCCAACACTTTTTTAGCAATGCTGAGGCAATGACTGTTCTGTAACCAGAGATGATTTAGTCTTTTTTCCCCCTGCTACATGTGAATTTGTATAACGATGGCAGCGGCGTTGCTGTGAAATTTTACCCAGCAATCCTGCATGACTAATGACCTTCTGAGTAATCCTGCACTCAATGAGCATACCTCATTACTCATTTTTCTTAAGCCATCTCAAAAAACCTTTATTTTGGCATTTGAATAAGACAACTCTTTCATGGCACCTTATCTATGAAATATCATTGCGGTAATTACGCCACAGGGATATAATGTCATGGCGGAGCCTTGTGGTGCCTACCAACACACTCCATTACCCTTTGTTTATCCCATTACATCATCCTCAATCCTTTTGCCAAGTTGTTGTCACTCCAACATCGACTTGAATTTCAGCTCGGGGCCCCAATCTCACTCCATCCCTGGCCTGTACTTCTGTACTTGAATCGCCCGAGTGATGTTCTATAAACATTTGCTCTCTGCCCACCTGGGATCAATAAGGATTGTTGCCATGTGGAAATCAGATGGCACAGCGACGCTTCTAATCACAGTCTAATAACCGCTGAAGGGGTTGGGAGCATGCGGTCGACGGGTCCTGCCAGCTCCGAACGTGCCTTCTGTGTCACTGCCCGCCCATCACTGGAGCTCTGTTTATATCCGCGGGACCTCCACACCGCCTCACTGGCCTCTAGTGAATCTGTAGGTTCACTCAGGAGTCACAGAGGGGATGGCAGTGCTTTGAATTTCAAGCAGTTTCAGCGAACAAGAGGGCAGCGCCTCGGTGTGGCAAGTGAGAAAGTGTTGGAGAGAAAGGAAATTTTAATTTAAGAGAGCAAAGTTGTGTCTGCAACTTGATTGTTTGACATACGTATGACCAGCCATTTTGCCCCAGTGCAGCAGCCATTTATTGTATTGCCTCAGGACGAATGTCACAGCAAACTGCATGTGTGCACAGTCAGTCTTGTGAAACCCATATTCTCCAATTATTACCATATTGTCCCAAATATAAGATAACTCTAATCATAAGATCCCGCCAACCCCATTACAAGATGTTTCCAAAATAAGACCTTCTGAAGACCAAATCTTCATTTTTAATAAAGAAAATGCTGTTATTTGCTCTTGTAAATAATGCAAATAAAACCACATTGATCAAAACAAGTTAATCTTTAACATCTTTTACATAAAACATGTTTTCTTGGATTGAATTTGCACATTTGCATGTTGGTAAATGGTACTTTTTTAATCTTCCAACATTAAATTGTCATACTGTATTGCTTGGGTGCTTGAGTGTTGTTTGACATTTACAACCATGAGCTTAAAGTTTGCATCACAACTTCTTAGTTGCAGGTTAACCAACTTTTGAATTATTCAGGATGATTACTTGAGCTCTCCATTGTCATTGTAAGCTAGTTAGTGAGGCAGCTTGCTCCAGTCCTGGTAGGCACACTCGTTTCATGGGTATTTGGCATAACCTACTGTTGCAGATATATTGACGTTTAAATGTCTAGACCTTGCATATCATATAAACCCCATTTCACAAATGCATTTAAAACACCAAATAAACTTAAGACACACTATGGATCATTTTTTTTAAGCTCCAGAAAAAAATTACCCAAACTCTTTTATCCTGCAATAGGTTGTCCCTGACCAAGACTGGAAAACATAAAATCTGGGAGGTGCTGTCATATTTTTAAATAATTGATTAAATTGTCATGGTACAACATTTGGCCACTCACACTGATTCACCACTTACATCATGTGAATTATTTTAATTGCTATGTGGTGTGCAAGAGGCCGAGAAGGTGGACAGTGAAGATGCCAGTTTGAAGGATTGGTTAATGTTTGGCAAACAAGCATTTTAATGACAATCCATAGTAACAGGTCACTGAGAATGGGTGTTTGCGGTAAAAGTTGTAAAGTTACAATTAATTTTGGATAAAGATGTAGTTTTGAAATGGCATTTATTACACCCATAGTAAATTTGTGGAATCCTCAACAGGCTGGTGGATGGCATAACTGTTAGTGCTGTATTGAGTGGAGGCAGAGTCTCTCACATCTTCCCAGTGAATTCTCTTGTTTATTAAAGATGTGTCCTGGCTCCTAAGTCCTCAGTGCTTGTATAGGCTCCATGTTGGGTCTGGTTGTGGATACCTGCAGCTTTAGGTCCTTTGTTGGCAAGGAAAGGTTTCCTGATCTTAACATTGCGGACAATGGTATGATCTTTGTGGAATCACTCAGTGGATGCCTTGATGGCTGATATTGAGAAAATGAGTGCGGTGTTGGAGTGCCTAGGTTTATGATTGTTCTTGATAAAGACTATGATCCTGGCTATTGATAACTTCCTAAAGTGTATCTGTATAGGGGGAAAGCATCTGAATTTGGCTTTGGTCTTTGAGGTGCTTGGAAGACCTTCTGGACTCATGAGATCAGTTGATAAAGGTGCTTGAAGGTAGGCTGATGTCAGGATCTTTTTAGGAGAATGAAGTTCCAAGTCTTTTGTGTCCCGGTGTTTCCTGTCCTCCTCTATGATTGTGAGACTTGGATGCCAACCAGTGACCTAAGGGATGGCATGCTGGAATGGGATGCCAAACAAATGTTGATATCAGGAGACTCAGACACATGGTTATACTCTCTTGAGGGGAGATGGACCATTTGTCTGCCTTGGTGGTTGGACTTGGGGTGGTTTCACAGTGTGAGGGGTTCCACGACAGGTGACACCCATACCTAACAAGAAACAGACTTGACCTTGTGATGACAGTAGTCTTCTTAGCTGGGAGAGTCTCATAGGACATGTACATTCCCTAACCATGTGACTACCACATAAATGAGTAACCATCAACGTCCACGCAGATGTCATACATCCTACTTCACACTACAATATCGGCTTTGATATCAGTGGCTGTGTTCTGTAATGGTTATGATCAGACACTGTGGATGAGGCAACTATGATTTGGTTCATTGTGGGAACTTCACCTTTGAATGTTGTTGACGTGCTTTTCTGGAATCAATCAATCAATAAATGTCATTTTAAGGTAACAACTACATTAATATTAAGGTCTGCCTAGTGTTATGCTAGTTGTATACATTGTTTTTGTGTCTTTGCAGTTCGGTTATGCACCTTTCCGATTGGGTTTAAGAGTTCCGTTGTAGATCAGGTGTATCCACGGAAATATTACCATTCTTGGCTCCCATTGTTAAATGCCATGTGCTGTTTTGGAGAATGTTGCACCAGAAAAAGAACCAGCATAAAAGCCTTTTTTTTTTTTTGCCACTGCCGCCAGGTGAAAGCCACAAACAAAGGTTTACGGTGTACATAAAACCCGAAGCTGCCATACCTCATCCCTGTTGAAGCTGCGGGAGTTCAAGAAGGTGTTTTGTGATTGTCACTTTTATGCCAGCCTGTATCTGAGTTGACTTGAGCGAGATGAGAGGTGTACAATATATAAAAGAAAAGGTTTCACCGCAGGAGAACACGGAAGCAAGATAAGCGAGCAGTATCACGTTGAGCGTGAATACTCAGGGTTCCTGTAATTGCCCCATAATGTTTTAAACTGTGTGGTGAACATTTTGCTTTTGTTCATCTGGATTATATTATAATACAAGATAAAAAAAATTGTCTTGGTTATTGTATGAATCTGCAACTACTGAAAAGCACATTGTTCTGATTGCGCACAAAGCACGTCAACAACTCTGCCGTACCCTACCATTAGTCTCGCCATCTCCCGCTCTTATGCTGCTATTTTTTTCCTTTTAGAAGAAAATGGAAGGAGGCACTGAATGGATTGCAATTCATTGCAGCCTCATTTTATCCAGTAATATACACTATTAAGGACCGCCATATAGAAACAAACCTTTGATTAAATGGATTTGAATCACAAAGAAACAGCAAGACCCCTCCTCGAGCTAACGATTGCTTTTTGACTTGGTACCTGCGCAGACCGACTTCTGACACACACAGCTTTCAAGAGGGCTTGTTCCACAGTCTCTCATGTGGTGCCAACCTCAGATTAAATCAAGTCGGCTATAATAAAGTATAATGTTATATTCATTTTGTCATCATTACTGATTCCACTGTACTAAAAGGCTTGTGGATTATAATGAATTCCACATAAGTTCACTGTATTAAGAGGAAAGACGGAGAGCAGCGAGGATTACTAATATTAGTTAGGGCTCTGTGTTTCATTAGGCTGTATTAGGAAAGTGAATATTCAAATGGGATTTTTCTTTTCAGTGTCAAGTTGTTCTTTGATTGTCAGACAGCCCTGGCCTTGTTGTCTGCAGGATTGCGGAATTGTGTTTAATGATAGGTTCCACTTATTCCTGTTTGTTTGTCTTCACAGAGCATGCACGGTGTGCGAGCGGCGATTGGGGAATATTGGTGTACACTGCTTGGAAAGTAAAAAGAGATATGGAAGAAAACACGACGGCAAAGGTTGCTTGAGAAATCCAGTCATTCTATACATAGAATACAAGAGCGGTATTTATCCGAGAAAGGCGTGCAAATCTATGTAAGTATCTCCACTGTTTGCATAATAGATTAGAAATTAGCATTTTTGTTCATTTTCCATGTATGCACAGTGCCTGGAAGAATAACACTCCATGCATATCAGATCAGCCTGCCTACAATTTTGTGCAGTATATTATTTGACAATCTAAAATGTGTAATTTGCATGAAATTGCTTAATTAAAACATAGTCACTGGGGGTATTAATTTCTTTGTCTGACAGTGGAGTGTAGTGAGGGGAGAGCAGGGGAGATGTAAAACGCTGTCAGATAGCGCTGTCACAGAGGCAGAAAGGAAATTCTGCCACATCCACCCTCCCCACCCTCCTAATGGCACAGAGCGATGGCGAGGATAACGTCTGCCCAGCTAATTTGGGTTACGGTGGTAAACGGAGGCCACTGCACTAGAAAGATACCAAAGGGAGGGAGGGGAGGGGAATGGGGGAATCACTGAAATAGATAGGACAAGAGGCACTAGCATAGCTGCCTTTGTGCCGCGGTATCATTGTTGTCCTCAGGGTGGAACTATGGACGGCAGCTAACATTGATACAGTGATGTCAGATACTCGGCATGCGGCTCGCGCTTGGAAATGGTATGTCACATCCACTCAGTTTATTTTGTATGTGCCACATATATATATATATATATATATATATATATATATATATATATACAGTGGTGGGCACAGCTAACCAAAAAGTTAGCTTCGATAACCATTAATCAGATACGACGCCAAACCGATAAACTGCTAAAAAATGTATCTTTATTACAGATAACCAATAACTATTAGTATTGATTACACTGTCGGCTTCTGATAAACCAGTTTCCCTTTAAGTGCCGCAGGGGCTGCTGGATAAATTCAAGGATCACAAACGCAAAGAACACACAAAAAATGAGTAAATAAAAAAATCATCATCTTTCAAAAGCAGTAAAACACAGAAGTCACAGTTTATCCCGGTATTAGATACACCGTCATTTACAAGCTAAAAGCTACCGCTTTTTTTCACACACTTTGAACCCTGCAGCTTAAAACAACTGAAACACGTCCATTAATGCATTGATTGGCAGAGTAAAAGACACATGTAGTAAATATAAATTCTTACCTGTTAGATTCAGTGGGATTTATCTGAAGAAATAATCCATATAAAGTGTCCTGCTTATTCAAACAGTGTCTATACGGTGAAGAAAAGTCTCTGTACACAGCTGCGCCATGAGAGCTCCACTCAACCATGAGTCTTGGCGATTAAATTATCCCGTACCACAAAGAAATAAAATAATGTTAAAATTAGTCAGTTTTGTTTTTGTGTAACGTCCAAAGTGAAGCTGAACTACACTACCCCAATGCTCCCTGCGAGTCGACCGGCCAATCACATTTTGCACTTAATGATGACATCATCAGCAAGCGACAGCCAGTCTGCCAAAAACCATTGATCTACACACGACAGGGATTAAAATGTTTGATTTTAGGGTTTTATTGATGATTATATGATTTTAACATTTTTGACTGTTAAACTTTGCTCACTTTACCAGGAAAAAAAAATGTTATCAGACTGATTTTTCAATTTATCGGAAGATAATTGGTCCAATTAGGACAACGCCAATTGTGACCACAGGACCTTTGTGGCCGGGATGGCGGTGGGATTGAACCCGGACGGCTCGCATGAAAGACCATTCCTCTACCAGGTCAGCCAAAGGGGAATTCCCTGTTAGCCAAGCTAGCGGGAACGTCTTTTCAATCCGGACTTCATCTTGCTACACAATGATGGTTTTAAAACTAGACACCTGATCTCGCAATTATTAGAAAAGATCTTACAATTATGAAATCAGGAAAGGTGCCACATTGACCACTGCTTTGCTCAGAACCACATACTGCACATCCATGACGAAAACATCTTTATGCAATTCCATTGCTTCCAGTCCGTCAGTAATGACAAGCATGAGAATTCCTGAGTCATAATCGAAAATCGGCCAGTTTGTAACAGACGACGGTGCCCTGTGATCGTACACAGTGTGGATTTTCTGCAGAGGGGCATGGGGCCCCCAGACTGGAATGTGCCCGGCCAGGGATGAGCCACTGTCATAATCATAATCAGGGACATTTATTTTTATCCAGTGAATGCAATGCACTTCCATAACTACTAGACCTAGCTGTGACAGAGAGTGAGAAGTGGAGAAAAAAGTACGCTGAAGATAAAAGATATACAGCGTTTCTTTACTCAAGGACCACGGAGGGTCCTGGAAGAGTGAAAGAGAGAGTGAAAGAAACTCAATTTCACCATTACAGATAACTCATGTTGGGTATGAGTTCAGCTGGTGACAGTAATAAACAGTCTCTAGAAAATGTTTAGTCTATACTTACATTTGGTGCATAAAGGAGGTGCATGAAGTTTTTAAATCCTATTCAGTAGCTCAGTGTTAGAGGTGCTTTGTTCACGGGAGTCAGATATGAGAAGATTGCTTTTTCCTGCTCAAAATACTTTAGAATTGCATATTCAACAGTTCAAATTTTTAAATATCCTGGGGGAGAACCCCTGATTAAATAGGACTTTACATTCCTGGCCTTAAAAAAAAAAAACTGTCCCCCTCAGAACAATGCAAGGCCCCTCCACAAATCTATGTCTGGCGCCGGGACCGGTTTGAACTCCAGATTGCTCATACTTGAGGCCAAGGTTCCACCAAATCAGCCAAAGGGAATTCCCCACTAGCCAAGCCAGTAGGAACATCTTTTCAATCTGTACTTCACCTTGTTACATATAGGTATTAGATTAGGGAAAGTAGCTCCATTACATTCCAAAAGACTCGCACCTTGATGCCAAGTGTTTAAGCAAAATTAGAAGGGACGGTTTATCCATTAGCAATCAAGCAAAAGTCTGCAGTGACGAGAAAAAAAGGCAAAATCTGCAGAACATTGAATGTCGGGTCAGTGCCTTCGTTATTTCAAGGGACCTAAGACACAAAACCCAGGCAGAGACTGACTTTAGTGAATAGCCCCCATCTATATTCCAACTTTGTCATCTTCTTTGTAATGATAAATAATAAACCCACATAAAAACACACTTAAACAGTGGCCTTGATGGCCACCAAATATAGGCTTTTTAAATGAAAGAAACTGGCAAACAAGCTAATTTCAAGCTATGTGTAACTTCAGCTGCATCTGCTCCTAATAACATTATTCCCTGCAACAAGTCCAGACATGTCCAGCAGGTATATAACTTAAACAAAAGAAAGTTGCTTTTGGTGTTGCTTTTTACCAGGCATTCATTTATTTCAAATGTTTTCTAAAGATGAGGAATATGTGTAATGTTGGCTAACATTAGGCTAGTAGTTGATAATGTGGTTGCACACGGTCATAGTTGTTAGTGTAGCTTGATGTATAATATTTATTTGCTGGTTGTGGGTGGGCAGTAATATGTGAACAATGCTGTAGATGCCAAATTTTATTTTTGGACAGCATTTGCAGGAGATTAGCCATTTAGCCGTCGCTAATCTGCAGACACAGCTCCCACATAGGCCTGTGACATCAGTGTGCACTGCTGTATGGTGGATTTCTTCAGACCATGTCTCAGCTGACACATCTGAGTGTTAAAAAATATTAAATACTCATCAGGAATACTTCTGTTGTTTCCTTTCTGCCTCTGAAATGCAAAACCTCCTATTCCGGTTTTTGTTTCAGAGATGCAATCAGTTGTCGAAGGCATAGTGTGAGCAACGGATTGAAAACTGACTCTCAATTGTTGCCCGTCCCACCATGCTGCTCCACAGTGTGCCATTGCAAATCCGGGGAATTGCGAGTGGAAAAGGGCAGCGAGGTAGGCGAAGGATGAACCAAAGAGATTCAGAAAAATACACAGGGTGGAGGAACTCTTTGGAGCTTGACAAAGAGTGAGATTAAAGCCCCTTTCCCGCTTCCAGTTGGCCCCACGTCTGCGTGCGTGCAGCTTGCACATCTGTACCCTTTTGTCTTAAATATCAAAGGCAGCAAAGACGCGTTAACATTTCGGTAATTCTAAAGATACATGAGAAGGACACGGGAGGGTGAACGGTGCAGTGAAGAAGTTATCAAATTAAAGGGGAGAGAGAGAGAGCGTTTCTTCTTCGCTTACATCCAAGCTGCATTGTGAAAAAGCTATTTCCCTGCTGTCGTGTGAAGAGATGCAAACAGACGGGTGGTGCTGCACGGCCGCTTAATTAAAAATGTTTAACGGCGACACCAATGTAGAAAGACTAAGGAGAGGTGAGAGGTAAGTTGAGCAAGGGGAGTGCCTGGTGGTCAAAGGAAGATGTGACAAGGGAGAGAGTAGAAGAAACAAAGCTGCCGAGAGACGAATGCATATATTGGGTAAGTTGAATTGAGGCAGGCAGGCGGGCGGGTTCAGTAAGGGGTCCTTGTCACTCGTGTCAGGAGCATGAGGTTGAGACAGCAGCACTGAGGGCAGCCTAACGCTGACAGGACCTCCACTGCAGCTTTGACGGCCAGCTTCACTGGGACCTTAATTGGCCCTTTGATGTCGCTGGAAAAGGTGGCGAAGGGGATGGAAATGGAATCTGTCCCTCTCCGCTGGCGTGCCGTTATATCGCCAAGGAACTCTGTGTTTATTTATGAATCATGACCTTATTTTCTTTTCCCAGCATCTCCAGAGTTCCCTAGTTAGCATGTCATCTCTCTAGTAGTTTGTGCCGTACACAGTAGCTCCATTTCAAAGTCCTGTTTTACTTCATAAGTGAAGCCGTCACTGTTTTGCCTGTTAAATTTTAGGCTGTGGTTAGCCTTATACAATAGAGCAGGTCCCTCAGTGAATAAGAAGCTGGCCTGCCAATATGTTGACCTGTGTTTGAATCCCACTCCTGCTGCTTCTCTGTATCTATGGACAAGGCACTTAATATGCATTGTCTGAGCCATCCAGTTGTAAAATGGGTACCTGTCTTGGCTTGGCCTGTCCAGTGCAAGTAATGGACTCTTGTCCGCTTCACACCACAGAAACCGGAAATAAGCACCAGCCTGAAAGTCGTCAGGGCTTATAAAGAATTCGTACTAGTGTTAATTTTACCTGGTTCTTATTGTAATCCTGTCCATACAAAGTCAAACTATTCCTCAAAGTCACGTTGAAAAACAGGCCTGGATTCTCAGAGATGCAGTCCACACAGGGGCTCCATTGTGTGAGAGACCCCGAACAAAGCCAACAGGTAGTTTTATAAATGACAGTGTAGGCGGTACAGTGGGTGGCTTTTATTCCCACAACACCTAACCTTATTGGCTTGCATAGACAGAGGGGAAACCCTGCTCCTTGTTTTCAGTCCACAGTTGTTTGGTACCTGGTGGAACCTAACTCCTTTTGTTTGCTGGACTTTCTGATCAGATTAAACCAGTTCAAACCAGTGTACATGCATACTCAAACAGATAACTAGAACTAGCTATTTAAGCATAGCAAATAAAATATAATAACAAATAAACACAGATATATCTAACACGAGCATGCAACTTGTGAGGTTAGCCTTAGGTGAGTCACACAACTCCAGGATAATCACTAAAGTTAGACTTACATGAGCCAGATTACTCCAGGATAACCAGTATGGTTAGCCTTACGTGCCTGAACCAGTACGGTTAGCCTTACGTGCCTGGATGCCCAATGTGGAGAAAGTGGACTTCTAAACATGACCTCAAGTAATTTTAACCCTGACCTTATCCCGAAACCTAACCCTAACCCAACCTTAGTGTTAAACCTATCAGTAACCTTAACCCTAAACTTAACCCTAAAGAAAAGACGATTCTGAATCTTAATCTTTGCCAGAACCCAAACAATTGGTGAAATCAAAATAAATCCTGTGTAAAACTTAAAATGATGGCCGTGTGTTGGGAGAGTGTAGGAACACGGACCCACAACAGGGGGCGCAAATGAACGGACAATGGAGTAAGTCAAAATAACAACGCTTTACTGTTGTGAATGTGCACAACGAATACAACCAATCACAGCAATGGACAACAGTCAATTCACAAAAGTGTCGTGTGGGCAGGCTCGAAGATAGGAGACGCCTCTCCAAGGTAAGACCGGAACCACACGGCTTCCTCCGCCACAGGACCCCGGGAATACTGGAGCCGCCAAGTCCCGAACTCCCAGGTGGCCACTGCCTCCGCGTGTCGGACCTGGTACTGCTGGCGAGGAGCAAAGAACAGTTAGATGGGGGCGCGTATGCACCCAGGACTCCGAACAGCAGGAAAGGTACCTCCACCTCTCGTTGGAACAGTAATCCAAAAAACTAGCTCAATCCAAAAGATGCACTCTATTTGCTTTGATACGTTACCTCTCTGGTAGAAACGATATCTCGGCAAATGAGGTGGAGATGCCGTCCTGCTGATATACCTCTGTAGTGATTGGGATCAGCTGTCTCCGGTGATGGGTGACAGCTGTCATCCTGGCTGCTCCTGTAAGGCGGCAGCGCCCTCCGGTGCCTGGAGCCCGCACTCCAGGCAGGGCGCCCTCTAGTGGTGGTGGGCCAGCAGTACCTCCTCTTCAGTGGCCCACACAACAGGACCCCCCCCTCAACGGGCGCCTCCTGGCGCACGACCGGGTTTGTCAGGGTGGCGACGGTAGAAGTCGGCCAGGAGGGCCGGGTCCAGGATGAAGCCCTTCTTCACCCAGGAGCGTTCTTCGGGACCGTACTCCTCCCAGTCCACCAGATACTGAAAACCCCGGCCCATTCGTCGGACGTCGAGGAGCCGGCGCACGGTCCAAGCCGGCTCTCCGTCGATGATCCAGGCAGGAGGTGGCGCCGGACCCGGAGTGCAGAGGGGTGAGGTGTGATGGGGTTTAATCCTTGACACATGGAATACCGGGTGAATCCGCAGTGAGGCCGGAAGCCGGAGCCTCACTGCGGCGGGATTGATGACCTTGAGTATTTTGTAGGGGCCGATGTATCGTTCTTGCAGTTTCGGGGAGTCCACTTGAAGGGGAATGTCTTTGGTGGACAACCAGACCTCCTGCCCTGGACGATACGTGGGAGCCGGGGCCCGCCGCCGGTCTGCATGGTTCTTCGCCCTCGTCCGGGCCTTCAACAAAGCAGAACGGGCGGCACGCCACACCCGACGGCACTTCCGTAGGTGGGCCTGGACCGAGGGCACACCGACCTCCCCCTCAACCACCGGAAACAACGGGGGTTGATACCCCAAACACACCTCAAAGGGGGAGAGGCCGGTGGCGGACGACACTTGACTGTTGTGCGCGTACTCGATCCAGGCCAGGTGGGTACTCCAGGCCGTCGGGTGCGCGGCTGTCACACAGCGCAAGGTTTGCTCCATCTCCTGGTTTGCCTGTTCTGCTTGTCCGTTGGTCTGGGGGTGGTACCCGGACGAGAGACTGACCGTGGCCCCCAGTTCCCGGCAAAAGCTCCTCCAAACCTGCGAGGAGAACTGGGGACCGCGATCGGAGACGATGTCTGATGGTATCCCATGCAGACGGACGACGTGGTGGACTAGGAGGTCCGCTGTCTCCTGGGCCGTTGGGAGCGTCGGGAGGGCCACGAAGTGGGCCGCCTTGGAGAATCGGTCCACTATCGTGAGGACGACGGTGTTTCCCTGGGACGGCGGGAGACCCGTGACAAAATCCAGGCCGATGTGGGACCAGGGGCGATGAGGCACGGGCAGCGGCTGTAGCAATCCCGGTGTCTTACTGTGATCCGCCTTGCCCCTGGCACAGGTGGTACAGGCCTGGATGTAACCCCGGACGTCGGCCTCCAGGGACGCCCACCAGAAGCGCTGCCGGACGACTGCCACGGTTCTTCGCACCCCAGGGTGACAGGAGAGCTTAGAACCATGACAGAAGTCCAGAACTGCAGCCCTGGCTTCTGGTGGGACATAGAGTTTGTTCTTCGGTCCGGTTCCGGGGTCCGGGTCTCGTGTCAGGGCCTCCCGGACGGTTTTCTCCACGTCCCAGGTGAGGGCGGCAACGATAGCGGACTCCGGGATGATGGGTTCCGGGGGATCCGACGGCTCCGTTTTGACCTCATCTTCGTGTACCCGGGACAAGGTATCCGATCTTTGGTTTTTGGTCCCGGGACGGTAGGTGATCCGGAAGTCAAAACGGCCGAAGAACAGTGACCAGCGGGCTTGCCTGGGGTTCAGTCGCTTGGCGGTCCTGATATACTCCAGGTTCCGGTGGTCAGTGAAAACCGTGAATGGCACGGACGTTCCCTCCAACAGATGTCTCCACTCCTCAAGAGCCTCTTTCACCGCAAGGAGCTCTCGATTGCCGACGTCATAGTTCCGTTCGGCTGGGGTCAACCTGCGGGAAAAATAGGCACACGGGTGAAGGACCTTATCGGTCTTCCCGCTCTGGGACAGCACGGCTCCTATCCCTGAGTCCGAGGCGTCCACTTCAACCACTAACTGGCGACTAGGATCGGGCTGCACCAGAACGGGTGCAGACGAGAAGCGCCGTTTCAACTCCTTAAACGCGGCATCGCACCGATCCGACCAGGTGAAGGGAACTTTTGGTGAGGTCAGGGCTGTCAGGGGGCTAACTACCTGACTGTAGCCCTTAATGAACCTCCTGTAGAAATTAGCAAAGCCTAGGAACTGTTGCAACTTCCTACGGCTTGTTGGTTGGGGCCAGTCTCTCACCGCCGCAACCTTGGCCGGATCAGGAGCGACGGAGTTGGAGGAGATGATGAACCCCAGGAAGGACAAAGAAGTGCGGTGGAACTCACACTTCTCGCCCTTCACAAACAGCCGGTTCTCTAACAACCGCTGCAGGACCTGACGTACATGCCGGACATGAGTCTCAGGATCCGGAGAAAAGATGAGTATATCGTCTAGATATACGAAGACGAACCGGTGCAGGAAGTCCCGCAATACGTCGTTAACCAAGGCTTGGAACGTCGCGGGGGCGTTTGTGAGGCCGAACGGCATGACCAGGTACTCAAAGTGACCTAAGGGGGTGTTGAATGCCGTCTTCCACTCGTCTCCCTTCCGGATCCGAACCAGATGATACGCGTTTCTAAGATCAAGCTTGGTAAAAATCTTGGCTCCATGCAGGGGCGTGAACACCGAATCCAACAGGGGTAACGGGTATCGGTTGCGAACCGTGATTTCGTTCAGCCCCCTATAATCGATGCATGGACGAAGTCCGCCATCTTTTTTACCCACGAAAAAGAAACCTGCGCCCATCGGGGAGGTGGAATTTCGGATCAACCCGGCAGCTAACGAGTCCCGGATGTAGGTCTCCATTGATTCGCGCTCAGGCCGTGAGAGGTTGTACAGTCTACTGGACGGGAACCCACTGCCTGGAACCAAATCGATGGCACAATCGTACGGACGGTGGGGGGGGAGTGTGAGCGCCAGATCCTTGCTGAACACGTCGACAAGGTCGTGGTACTCCACCGGCACCGTCCCCAGATTGGGCGGGACTCTGACCTCCTCCTTAGCTTGGGAGCCGGGAGGAACCGAGGAACCTAGACACACCCGATGGCAGGTCTCGCTCCACTGAACCACTACCCCGGACGGCCAATCAATCCGGGGATTGTGCTTCAACATCCAGGGAAAGCCTAAAACCACACGGGAAGTGGCCTGAGTCACAAAAAACTCGATCACCTCCCGGTGGTTTCCTGACACCACCAGCGTTACAGGTGGTGTCTTATGTGTGATCGGAGGGAGCAGGGAGCCATCTAGTGCTCGAACCTGCACAGGCGAGGTAATCGCCACCAGAGGGAGCCCTATCTCCCTGGCCCATCTGCAGTCCAACAGATTCCCCTCAGAGCCCGTGTCCACCAGTGCTGGGGCCTTCAGGGTTAAATCCTCATACAGGATCGTGACTGGGAGTCGTGTAGCAATGTGGGTGTGTCCCACGTGAATGTCTCGGCCCACCCCTAGCCCAGTCTCTAGGGGCGGGCGTTGGTGTTGTAACCGCTCGGGGCAGTCTCTCACATGGTGCTCTAGTGCACCACAAACAAAACAAGCTCCATGGGCCCGTCTCCTCTGTGCAGCTGGTGCCCTAAATGTTGCCCTACTCGTGTCCATAGCTTCGTCAGTAGGGGGAGCTGTGGCCCCACGGAGCGCAGGGGCCGTGGAGCGTGGGGAAGGCGGAGCACGGTCGGAACCGGAAGGGAGAGGGACGGCGCGTGCCCGGCCACGCCCTTCGTCTCGTTCCCGCCGACGTTCTTCTAACCGGTTGTCCAACCGTATGACAAGATCGATAAGCCCGTCTAAATCCCGCGGTTCGTCCTTAGCCACCAGGTGCTCCTTGAGAACCAAAGACAGTCCGTTTACAAAGGCGGCGCGGAGGGCAGCGTTATTCCAGCCGGATCTCGCAGCCGCGATGCGGAAGTCGACTGCATAAACAGCTGCGCTCCGGTGCCCCTGTCTCATTGACAGTAGCACGGTTGAAGCGGTTTCTCCTGTATTAGGGTGATCGAACACGGTTCTGAGCCCCCTCACAAACCCATCGTATGTCAGAAGGAGCCGTGAATTCTGCTCCCAGAGCGCTGTAGCCCAAGCGCGTGCCTCACTGCGAAGCAGGTTTATGACATAAGCTACTTTACTAGCATCGGTCGCGTACATAACGGGACGCTGTGCGAAGACGAGCGAACACTGCATCAGAAAATCCGCGCACGTCTCCACACAGCCTCCGTACGGCTCTGGAGGGATAATGTATGCTTCCGGGGAAGGAGGGAGAGGTCGTTGAACAACCAGTGGAACGTCAACGTTACGCACAGGATCTACGGGAGGGAGAGCCGCAGCGGCGCCCGGAGGGCGCGCTTCCACCTGCGCGGCGAGAGCCTCCACCCTGCGGTTCAGGAGGACGTTCTGCTCGGTCATGAAATCCAACCGAGTCATGAAAGCGGTGAGGATCCGCTGCAACTCACCGATTACCCCTCCCGCGGACGCCTGCGCGTCCTGTTCTTCCATTGGCCGTTCAACAGCCGGTTGACGCCCCTCGGGATCCATGACGCTGGCCGAGATATCCTGTTGGGAGAGTGTAGGAACACGGACCCACAACAGGGGGCGCAAATGAACGGACAATGGAGTAAGTCAAAATAACAACGCTTTACTGTTGTGAATGTGCACAACGAATACAACCAATCACAGCAATGGACAACAGTCAATTCACAAAAGTGTCGTGTGGGCAGGCTCGAAGATAGGAGACGCCTCTCCAAGGTAAGACCGGAACCACACGGCTTCCTCCGCCACAGGACCCCGGGAATACTGGAGCCGCCAAGTCCCGAACTCCCAGGTGGCCACTGCCTCCGCGTGTCGGACCTGGTACTGCTGGCGAGGAGCAAAGAACAGTTAGATGGGGGCGCGTATGCACCCAGGACTCCGAACAGCAGGAAAGGTACCTCCACCTCTCGTTGGAACAGTAATCCAAAAAACTAGCTCAATCCAAAAGATGGACTCTATTTGCTTTGATACGTTACCTCTCTGGTAGAAACGATATCTCGGCAAATGAGGTGGAGATGCTGTCCTGCTGATATACCTCCGTAGTGATTGGGATCAGCTGTCTCCGGTGATGGGTGACAGCTGTCATCCTGGCTGCTCCTGTAAGGCGGCAGCGCCCTCCGGTGCCTGGAGCCCGCACTCCAGGCAGGGCGCCCTCTAGTGGTGGTGGGCCAGCAGTACCTCCTCTTCAGCGGCCCACACAACGTGGCTGTGTTTGCTTGTGAGAAACTCTCTTTCTATTCGTTGTTTAACAGGTTTATTTGTATACACACGTGCACACCTAAGTGTTAACAAGGAAGAGATGGTGTGTGCACATCAAACACCCGCTGCCTCTGCTGATCAAATGGTGCAACAAGGGTAAGTTCTGCTAATGTGGGGAGCTGTTTGGACCCAGGGCCTCCTTTTGAAATGATGATGATTATGCATTCAGTCCTCTCATTAATGGCGTCCGAGAGCTCATTAGGCACCAACAAACAAGCCGGTCTCGTCAGCGCGGGAAATGCCAAGTACCCCCATCTGCTTCTGTCTCCCATTTCATCCAAGGATGTGACCATGTCATTTACCTCAAACCCTCCCATTCCTCTCCACAGGCACAAACATGCACCAGGGGGCATGCACAGCGCCGCGTGTGCACACACAGCCCTATTTTCCAGTCCTCAGCCAATCGACAGTACCAACCTCCCAGCCGCCCCAACCCAACTTCAAAGTCCCGCAGCTTTGGCTCACTAGGCTGGGCCTCTCTGAGAGACTCACTCTCTGGGTTCTGGGGTTACGGGATCAAGAGGACAGTAACTGATCCCGTCTCTTTGGTCCTGCTCAGATGCTCAGCCCTCTTTACCCGCTTGTCATCATGCACAGCTCCCTGTAGAAGCCTGGTGCCGCTGCACCTGTGGAAGAAACGAAGAAAGTGTCACTTCTGTCTCTTTTACCCGGATGAAAATTTCCCCTTCACGGTGGAGTTGACTGTCCTCTTGTCAATAATCTGTTGTGGTCATTTGTCACTGAGGAGCATTGGAACTGGTGGCAGACTGAACAGGAAAGAGAAAATAACTATGAATTCACTCCTGACACTCTGTTCCTATTGACACTTTAGGCTCTTCCCTTCGGTGTGATGGGTAAAGCGATAGGTGCACTGTCCTTAATTTTAGGCTTAAGTGCCATGGTTCAAGCACTTAAATAAGATTGAACCACACAGACAGCAGGATGAGAACCTTTTTACTCAGCAGGACGCCAGCAAGGAGTTGGCATTTTTCATCCAGATTGACCTGTTGAAGGTCTACTTCCTCTCGGACACTTCTGTGGCACTGGGGTGTGCCTCAAGGGGAATATACTGCAAGTGCAAGTAATACACTTCCAAAATGAGCTCCCGTGTAGCACTATAACCATGCTGTCAAATTGGCGAAAACCCTCGTTAGGAAGGCTTGTGTACAGCATTGTGTGTACTAACTACTGGGAACAAACTAAGTTTAAAATTCTGTTGCCAAACTGGTGATTGGTACATTAAAAATACATAATAATTCACCTTATTTGTTTAAACATCACAGCTGTGCATAAGTATGGGAAAATGTCTACGCATTGCACTCGGATTGGTCTTCAAAACACAAAATACCATTTTGAAAAAATGGCACGGAACCAGTTTGAGACTTGTCATGGATATCTGATGTCACACTTCAGACCTCTATATACTGGGAGGCAGTAAACGCATCATGATAGCAATTCATGATTCAATTTATTAGATTTATATAGCGCCAAATCACAACATTGCTGCCTCAAGGTGCTCACACAAGTAAGGCCTAACCTTACTAATCCCTAGAGCAAACACACAGGTGACTGTGGTAAGAAAAAACCTCCCTCTGATGATTTGAGGAAGAAACCTCAAGCAGACCAAACTCAAAGGGGTGATGTCACAAACTATAGAGATTGGGAAAAAACAGCTCAAGTTCATCTTACAGACAACAAGTGTTCCTTATAGGGCAGTGCAGTCTTGTTTGGGGGCAGGCGCTAAAAGGGATAAAATATGATGCATATGATGTAATTTCTCTCCTTCTGGGCTACAAACCACAGCATTTTCAATGGGGTTTGTTTGCGGTGGGAAAGTCGACATGTCTTGCGGTTTGTTTATGATCCGGAGCACAAACATGTCGAGGCAGTTTTGCAGACGAGAGAGTTGAGCTGCTCTGGTTATGTGCGTAAGCTCCCACCTCCTCACCTTTTCTTCTCCACCGGGAAAAGTGGTGATTGCAGCCAAAAACAAAACCATACACCATTTATCCATGTGAAGTTATGCTGTGTATATATTAAATGGAGGTCCCCGTAAGTGGTCAAATCCCACGATATCATGGAGTGTTCAAACAAGACTACAGTCTCCTATTGCACACTGGATCACATGAACACAACAAATAAATCTGCAAATCCCTCGAGTCTTTAAAGCCTTTACTGAATTTCCCTTTTCAATTTCAATTTATTTTCATTTACGAGGTCTGTCAATAAAGTATAGGTCTTTTTTATTTTTTTTCAAAAACTAGATGATTTCATTCATATGTTTTTACGTCAGACATGCTTGAACCCTCGTGCGCATGCGTGAGTTTTTCCACGCCTGTCGGTGACGTCATTCGCCTGTGAGCACTCCTTGTGGGAGGAGTCGTCCAGCCCCTCGTCTGAATTCCTTTGTCTGAGAAGTTGCTGAGAGACTGGCACTTTGTTTGATCAAAATTTTTTCTAAACCTGTGGGGCACATCGAAGTGGACACGGTTCGAAAAATTAAGCTGGTTTTCCGTGAAAATTTTAAGGGCTGATGAGAGATTTTGAGGTGATATGTCTCTTTAAGGACTTCCCACAGAGCGATACGTCGTGCAGCGCTCCCAGGCGCCGTCGTCAGCCTGTTTCAAGCTGAAAACCTCCACATTTCAGGCTCTATTGATCCAGGACGTCGTGAGAGAACAGAGAAATTTCAGAAGAAGTCGGTTTCAGCATTTTATCCGGATATTCCACTGTTAAAGGAGATTTTTTTAATGAAAGACGTGCGGACGGGTCCGCGCGTCGGGACGCAGCCGACGCGGTGCGGCGGCACAGGAAAAACACTGCCGTGTTGATAACCATTTGTAAAATCCAGGCGGCTTTTGATGGCTTTCAGTGGAGTGAGTATATGAGAAATTGTTTAACAGCTTGACATGTTCCAACTTGTCCTTAAGGCTTCCAACGGAGGTGTTTTTCCTGTGGTGGAGCGTCGCAGCGGCTGCGAGCCGACGCTGCAATCCGCCCGCACGTCTCAGCAACTTCTCAGACAAAGGAATTCTGACGAGGGGCTGGACAACTCCTCCCACAAGGAGTGCTCACAGGCGAATGACGTCACCGACAGGCGTGGAAAAACTCACGCATGCGCACGAGGGTTCAAGCATGTCTGACGTAAAAACATGTGAATGAAATCCATATAGTTTTTGAAAAAAATAAAGACCTATACTTTATTGACAGACCTCGTATATAGCGCCAAATCACAACAGAGTTGCCTCAAGGCGCTTCACACAAGTAAGGTCTAACCTTACTAACCCCCAGAGCAACAGTGTTAAGGAAAAACTCCCTCTGAGGAAGAAACCTCAAGCAGACCAGACTCAAAGGGGTTACCCTCTGCTTGGGCCATGCTACAAACATAAATTACAGAACAATTCACAAAACAATTCACAAAGTGAATATACAGGATATGTTGGATATTTAACCTTTTTTTTTTTTTTTTTTAGCACCAAAAGACAATCGGCATCTTGCATTGTGGCAATATCGCGAAATGTGGATTTCACAAAAAAAAAAAAAAATCAGTAAATGCCCCAAGGCTTGAAACCAGCAAATTTTGATGAAGAGGAATCAGGGAAATCGGGGAAAAAAAACACCGTAATTTTGGAAATCAGTGTGATGGTCTACTGCCATTTTTCCTTTCTTTGGGGACAGCCATGGTTCCTGTAAATTTGAAGAACCAATCCAGTTTTGATCCTACCTAAGACAAATGTGATGTGTTGCTGGCTTGGCTCACCGGGCTTCATATAGACCAATTTAAATTGTTTTGTTATACATTTAACAGAACATTCACATTTTCATTTGTAACTGGTGGAGGGTGAGGCTTGGTCGTCTCCCACCCGAGTCTTCAACGAATAGGTAAAACCAATGTAAACTTAAATTGAATCAGTGTAAATACTGGAATTTGCATCGCGAGCTCCAGCTCCTGTCACCAGTTTGTGGAATCTTCCTGATCTGTTGGCGACCGCAGATTCAGATTGACGGTAGTGAGTTTTTAACGTCGGCTTCAATTAACAGTCTCTTGGAGTCGGACGAGTCATCTGCGGTATGTCAGAATAAGACGTTCTTATCTGCGTGCCATTCCTTCTCTATCAGGGAAGGAAGTGAGAGCTCCTTGTCAATGAGCAGGAGAGATCACAGAGTCCCAGCTCCCGGAGAGAGGAACTCACATGGGTCCTCACAGGGATGTCGTTATCGAACATAACGATGCACACCCAAAATTATCAATCAATACTTGTTGGGCTGGAGTGAAACCGTGTGTGAGCTTAATTTCTCTTCCTTTTCTGACATTTTTCATTCATTTTAAAAAAAGTAAAATGCCATTTCTATGATTTTTTTTTCTTTATAATTACAGGCCTGAGGGATATCAATTAAATGTGTCCAATTACAGAATGCTTCAAAACTCGAATATAAAGTTGCGTCTATTTCTTTTTTGATCTATTTACTCGCAGTCGGAGCAACAGAGGGAGCGACGCAGTAAGAAGTTTCGAAAAACAGCCTCCATTTCACATAAAAGTGGCATTTGATCATTTTTTTTTTTTGTCTTAAAGAGAGACGCTTGCCAATGAGGAGTCATTCCCCATTAAAGTCAAGCAAAAATTATCAGGCCTGCATTAAGAAGCTTTAAATAAAATGAGAGATATGTATCATGCATGTGGATATGCATAAACATGATGGAGGAGCTTAAGTAGAAAATGAGATCTGATGCCGTCGTGAAGAAGAGAAAACCGGCGTGCTCGGAATGCATTTAAATTTAAATATTCATGTCATTATAATTCTGAGGAATGTGGAGCGACCGTATGATATTTTATTGAGGAGGTTTTAAAAAATGAATGCTGTCCCTGCTCCTTAATAAAAATCCCGGGCTCAGGCTGAGTCGACAGTCGTCGGCTTGCTGTGGTCTTTGGTTGGGTGGCAGGAAAGAGCGAGCCCGGTAACAAGACAGGAAAGATGGTTTGATCGACAGGAGGACAGACAGACCTGGACGTGCGCGTGTCTGGGTTTGTGCGCGTATAGAGTAAAGGCCGCAGCGCAGCTGCCGTTGGAAGTCAACAAAGATTAAAACTGTATTCACGGTCGTCTTTTAGGGGTTTTTCGATTTGGAAAAAATGGGCGGTAACTTAAAACAAAGATGTGAGAATGACCTTTACATGTATTATTAACCTTTACTGTGAGTCATTAGATACAACACTTATCAAATCGTGATGGACGATGTGAAAAAATCGTATGATTAAAAGCTCACGTATGCCTTTTTAAAACTTCATTTTACTAAAAACCAGGGCCCTCATTTATCAAACTATGCATATAATACTTCTAAATTTTATTGTATGAACAAAAATTTAGGCCTGAGGGATATCAGTTAAATGTGTCCAATTACAGAATGCTTCAAAACTCAAATATAAAGTTGCGTCTTCTTCTTTTTTGATCTATTTACTCGCAGTCGGAGCAACAGAGGGAGCGATGTGGTAAGAAGTTTTGAAAAACAGCCTCCGTTCCATGATGTCAGTTCCAAAAAAAAGCACGAACCCAACTATTCGTAATGACCATTCACTCATGGGACATCACTATGCTTATGGACATAACCTTAAGAAGCTTTAACAACCTCACCACAAGAAGCAGCATGAAACCTTTCCAAGTAGCAAAATAAGTAGACAGGTTATTTATTGTTACAGTTGGCCCAGAATCCTTTGTGCTCCTGTGATAAAACTGTCATAAAACTGCTGTTTTTATTAAAATGAAATTTGAGCAGCAGAATTAAAATGCACCTATTTTTAATTTAAAAATGCAGGAGGGAAACTATTTGCTTCATAATATGCAAAGATCAAGGTGCTTGTTGACGAGTTCAAAAGCTGCTGTTCAGAGAGATATATCTTTTGTAGGTTTCGACATTAATGAGACTACATGTCTGTTTCTAACGAGACATAATAACTGATTGTGTAATTATTAATTTGAGGAAATAAAGAACATAAAGGTTTGTATCGGTAGGTTAGGAACGTTTTGGACGTTGCATGTGCTGTGACGGCAGCAATGCTTTCTAGTTGTAGTTTCCTGGTTCTACCACTAGATTCTGTGCCTACACATGTCAGAGCTGTGTGTATATTTACACACATTCCTAAGTGTAAGTACAGATGGGTAAATTCCACACTTTGTGTAGAAATGTTTACCCACAAGTCTGTGCGTATAAACAGTTGAGAAATGAGGCCACAGGTGTCTGCTAAGCGATTTATCTTGGTCATCCATGTTTTGCTAATCAGTGAATTTGGATGTATACATGGAGACTAATGCATATCAGTCAAACAGTTTGGTGCCTAACGCAGATAAGCTGAGGACTAAGGTCCAAAGAAGAAAAATGGATGTGGTCACATGAGAGAGTAAATGCTTTATCCTCAACAATAGATGTGCTCACCCTGGTTAGGGGTGGTGGCCAAGTGGTTAATGCGCTTAATGGTTAATGGTCTGGTGGTTAAGGTGTTGGGTTTGAGACCAGAAGATCCTGGGTTCAAATCCCCGCCTGACTGGAAAATCACTAAGGGCCCTTGGGCAAGGTTTTTAATCCCCTATTGCTCCCAGTGTGTAGTGAACGCTTTGTATGGCAGCACCCTGACATCGGGGTGAATGTGAGGCATAATTGTAAAGCGCTTTGAGCGTCTGATGCAGATGGAAAAGCGCTATATAAATGCAGTCCATTTACCATTTACCATTTGGTTTCAGTTCAGAAGTCTCCGAGTTCAAATCCCACCCCTGCCACATTTCTCCATGTAATGTGGAGTTGCGTCAGGAAGGGCATCCGGCGTAAAACCTGTGCCAATTCAACATGCAGATCCACCTTGGATCTGCTGTGGCGACCCCGAGTGCAAACAAGGGAACAAGCCGAAGGGACTTACTTTTATTGTCCCAAACACCCACATTTCATTGGACCGATTGTCTGGCAGTCAGCTGAGAAAACCTTGACATGTCAAGTCAAGGTTTTCTCTTGAACTCTACCCCATCACACAATCGCCAACGCACCACTATGCATATTTAGTTAAGGGTCAGGTTTGGGATTATGCCCCACTGCCAGGTCCTGGATGGCTACCAGGAAGGCAACCGGTCCACCTCACCTTCCCAAAAGTAGCCATTTACCTGTCACGGCCAGGTAAAATATGAACATCCCTTTGACCGTTTCCAGTTCCGACAGTCCTCAGCACTGTAGCACGTGTGTGCTGAGAAACAATGCAAGTGACACACCTCATCTGTGTCTCCCCTAGTCAACATATTTCTAAGATGCTGACCTTGACCTCCTTTTTCTGGATCAAATCAGGGAGTTCAAATGTGAGTGCAAAATACTAGTGCTGGGCAACAATTAAAATTTTTAATCACGATTTATTGCTTGATTTTCTGCGATTAATCGCACTGTTATGCGATTGACCGGGGAGGGGGTCTGAGACACGCTTTGTCTCCTGTTTACAATGGGGTACTCAGATCAAAGCAGTTTCAGTCTTTTGTTCATGGTAATGAGTCATTCACGCCATCAGGAGAGGCGTCAGTCCCATCGTTAGGAGGGACAGCTGCCCTGTCATTAGGAGGGTGCTAACTAGAGCACAATAGGTGCTAATTAAAGCAGTTGTTTAGTCACTAGCCAATAGCAGTCTGCCTCTCGGTAGGAGGCGTCTGGTTAGGTTTAAAACTCCAGCTTTTGTGGCTTCTGTTTGTTCAGACTACCAGAGCAAGAATTTTAGCTGAGGAAGCTTCTGCGATTTGAAGCAAAACGTCCTCGCATCAAGCAACCCAGTCCAGTTGAAGATTCAAGCTTCTCTACTATGGAAACCACCTGGACAACTGAGAGTCTACACAGAAACGCACTGTTATGCGCAAAATTCAATAATGAATTCAAAGTACTGTATTGCACACTTTTATTTTAAACGTACTGCTATATGCACAAAAATGCAGTAACGTTTGGTTTGCTAACACTGGAAACATTGGCTATTCGTACGTAACCATAATAATTCCAAATTCTATGCGTACATAGCGCAGCCTGGGTAGGGTTATGGTTAGCATTAGTGGTTGTTGTTAACAGTTTAGGAATCTACGTATCAGTAGCAAAATGCATGTACAAGTGCGTAGCCTCATGATCATGTGATCTATATTGATCAATGAGAGATACACCATACCAATAAAATTTCATTATATAAATATGGCTATGTACGAATGCTTTCTAAACAAATAAGGTGCTTACCTAGCGATGTCCAGTAGCCTCCAGTGCCAGCAACAGTTGGTGCACATTGTAACCCCATTGCTTTTGTAGTGCTCTACTTTTCATACAACTCGTGTGTTCTTCTTGTAATGGTGCGTCTTGAGGTAGGCTCACCCTAAGAACGTTCCTCAGACCAACGTTTTCCAGAGTACTAATCGGCCTGCAGTTTGTAGGTGTCCACTTCACCATGACATTTGTTAGCTTGTCTTGCTTTTGTCCATCTATACTTCTGCCACCTCCCACCCCTCCAGTGACCCACAGTTGTCTATATGTGTATTCAGTCGGTGAACAACACGGGCTTTCAACATAATGGTAATAATGATTTAAAAAACATGTTAATGTGCGATAAAATAATTGTCTGTGTTAATTAATTAATGCATTAATGTGATAATAACACATGAAATTGCCCAGTCCTACAAAATACCTATTCTCAGGCTACAGTACAAATTTGGTAAGGAGCTACTAGTCAATCAGGACAAGTTGCTTGTGTTTGGGGAATTATAGGCTTATTTGATGATGATCCCTTGTTTAACCAAAACTGGGTGACGTGTTATCTCTTTGGTAATTTATCTCACCTTTATGTTTTCCCTTTAATCTCATTCTTAAAAATTGTTGGGTTATGCCATCACAGATTTGCTTGTGTTTGAGGTAATTATAGGTTTATTTGATGATGATCCCTTGATTGACCAAAACTGGGTGACGTGTTATCTCTTTGGTAATTTATCTCATCAATATGTGTACCCTTTAATCTCATTCTAGAATTGTGATTGGCCTTCTCCGGCGATTGGCGGAGGTAAAGACGATTGATTGTCTATAATTACCCCAGAAGATGTGCACGTGAGTGCCCTTCTAGTTTGTAGTGGTGATGGTGAGACTCGGGGTTGAGGATACAGATGTCTGGCGTCGCTCCTCCTGTTAATTATCTTTTGTTTGCCCAGTGAGCTGCCTGTAATGAAAACCCTGAATCACAAGGTCTACATTTCAGCAAAAGTAAGAAGAATTAAAAAAAGAAAGAAAAAAAAACAATGTCGTTGTCATTACCACATCAGTACGCGATCAATAATGAATGAAATGCACATTAAGCAGGCAGAGGCTGGAGTTTATGAAAATGACTTGTGTGCATAGATTAAATTACAACTATTATTACTTTGCTTTTGATGTAGTGCGTCAAAGTAATTACAGAATGTTTAAAAAAAGGAAGAGAAGAGATGAGGGAAAAGCGGGGAGTCTTTTCCTTCTAGAGTTATAAAATCAAATTTATGTTACTGGTGGAAATCACGTCTCAAGATGACAATGCTTAATGTATTACTCCAAATAACAATCTCTTAAAACCTGTTTTTTTTTTAACATTCCTGTGAATAAGATCATTACGTTTTGAAAAAAGCTTTAATATCCATGTGATGAAACGGGGAATAATATGTCCTTTGTGTGTGCTTACATGTAGAGCACTGAGTAAAATTCCATGCGATAACCTCGCCATTAGCGGCCTCGCTCATATTTCCGCTCTTCTTTTGTCCCCGACACCGCTTTACGATCGCCATAAATCTCCCGTCCCGAAGTTATCAAGTCGCAGTGTTAAAACACGCCGCTCCATTAGTTTACAACTCCACCCCGGCTTTTTCAGTCAGAAAACACACAAGGGCTGGCATCGGTTATGGATTATGCCCTCATAAATCCTTGCCTCTTTCATCAGCTTCTGACGGACGCGCGCCACGGTGAATAAGCCAAACAAGATGGCCTCCTTAGAGCCACGTCCGTGTCAACATGGTGTTTGTGATAGTGCCAGTTGAAGGCTTTTGTCGCGGTGGATTAGGCCGCCGAAGGGGAGGACAGCTAATTATCTATATGTTAATGGACCATCTTCACAATTTTGTTTTTTATTCTGTGGCCGCGTCTCCGCCGCGCGCCGCCTCATGTGATCCGAGGATGCGTGCAGAGGAAATGACATGTACGGCGGTGATTCTCATTTGTACCGAGGGGGGAAGTTTTCAAACTGTGGAAACAATGTTATTACACTTTGCCACAAAACGTGCCTGTGTAATGTGCTATTTGCCATGCCAGGCCCGGATTTCGCAGACGGAAATTAGGGGAGAAAATTGCCACTAACTACTCAATTACAGCGCTTGATGGTTAGGCTGACCCCAGTTGGCAGCAATGGCAACACAGAGCCAATCACCTTCCCCAGATGGCATTAAATTAGAATAGGGAAAGAGGACAATTGCACATATTCATCGGAGAAAGACATTTGAATTACCTCAGATGCTTTGGCTTCATATTGAACAATTAAGAGCAGCGATGAGAATTTATGGGATGGTTTAGAGGCAAGGCGCTATGCTAGCATGTGGAGGCGTAGTGAACAAGGCTCTGTCCTCAGATTTTTAATCTGACAATTAAAATGAACGTTTGCAATGTGAAATCTGTGAGAGACTATATCGTCCATTAATACTTTGACAATTAAAGAAACATTAAGATCTGGTGCAAAAATGTGACATTTGTTAAACATTACAGCAAGCATGAGGAATCGAATAACGTATGTTTTGTTTTTTTGTTTTTTTGCTGAGAAAATGTAATTATTCCATAATTTAACCCACTAGTTAATTTCTTTGCTTTCTTACTCTTCTCCTCCTTCTGTGTTTATGAAAGGCTGGACAAACCCTCTGTGACGTCAATCAATAGGTTTTCAGTGAGCGAGTCTGAAGCTCAAGTGGGTTGGTTTTGGATGTCTTCTGTAACTTGTGTTTTAACTTCTGGCCATCCCATAAATGACAGGGTGGAACGTGCATGGGCAAGACTAGCATGTGCTAACACCCCTATTCCACAGGGTGCCAATCTACTACAATCACCCACAGAGTCCAAAAAAGTGCAAACACAGGATGAAACTGCTTAATCCAGTCTACTTCCAAACAGACCGTCTAGACTTGGCAATGCACCCGAAAACGAAAGTAAGGCGCTGCGCACTCAGCCAGAACAGCAACAAACCCCGATGGAGCACAATCGGGGTATTCCTATACCCCGTTTAAAGGGGTTCAAACATGACTGAAGCCGTTAAGACTACGAACACCGAGATGTTACTATGCACTAGCGACAATTTTACGAATCAAGATTAAATTTTTGAAAAGTTTGAAAATTTGACCCCGGGGTGATGGCCGTAACTATATTACATTATCTCAGCTCATCTCATCTTCAACTGCTTTTCCAGGTTCGGGTCGCGGGGGCAGCAGGTCCAGCCGGGGGCCCCAGACTTCCCTTTCCTATGCCACACTGTCCACCTCTGACTGGGGGATCCCGAGGCATTCCCAGGCCAGTGTGGAGATATAATCTCTCCACCTAGTCCTGGGTCTTCCCGGGGGTCTCCTCCCAGATGGACGTGCCTGGAACACCTCCCTAGGGAGGCACCCAGGAGGCATCCTTACTAGATGCCCGAACCACCTCAGCTGGCTCCTTTCAATGCAATGGAGTAGCAACTCTACTCCGAGCTCCCCACGGATAAAATTGAGGTTCCAGCAGCACGCAGGGTAAGAAGCACACAGCATCAAAAGTGAAAGTAAAAAAAAAAAACTACTACGTATTCTCGAGGTCGGTCATCTGGGCATATAACCTCGAGGGGCAGGTTTTGTCAGTGAAAACATCGCCGAACTCAAGAGGAATACATGTAATTTGGTCACTTCTCAAAGTGGTCAGACTTGTCAATAAAGTCTGTTTAATGTACAGTGGTTTATTTCAGGTCAGCTTGGTGTATAAGTCTCATGGTTCCAGGCAATAATGGCCGTCAGCTGGCTGTTAGAGACAATTAAAAAAAACAGCTGATTTAAACAGAAAAGCATACAGACCAAGCGTGTTTTCACCGAGCGGCCAGTCAAGGAAGCATGAATTCTTGCCTTTGGATTGGCCACTTTGCCAAAGTGACGTAGTGCCGACCTTGAGAATAGCATTTTTTATTTTTATTTTTTTTTCAAGATTAACAAAAATGGGTCAAAAAGTTGCTTGAAGCTGTCAAGCTAGTTAAAGTTAACAGGGGCTTGATAGCCTTTCAGATTTATATATATAATGTATATATGTATGTATGTATATGTGTATGTGTGTGTGTGTGTGCGTGTATTAAATATTGTATAGGTTAGTCTTGAACATGTCAGGGGCTCTAGGCTTTGTGAAATAAAAAAATTTTTAAAAGCCTACTGACGGAAAAGTCATCTTGGTATTTTGAGGCTCTTTTGGTCATTTGCAATACAGATTAACAAAATTATTTTGGCAGGTTGGGCAGTGGTTCTGGTTTAGGTGCAGATATCAAAAACTATGACCGGGATATAGCCTCAGTAATTGTGGCACTATTAGCGTAGCTAACATTGCCAAGCTACTGGTACTACTAATTATTGCTAATGATGCTAACACAGAAATTAAATCATACTGAAATTTCACTTAACAAAAATATTGTAGCACACATTTTTAGGTGGTCTGTTTGTAAAGTTAACAGCACAGGAAGTCATTATTTAAGATATATGTGATAAAATGCTCTGAAGCACAAGTGTAGCTGAGATCGCAGCTAGTTGTCACCTATTAGCAGTGGCCACCTGGACCCAGCACACTTCTTGTCATTCAGATCAACCGCGTTCCTAATTATTCACAACTTTACATCTTAAAATAGCTAAAACTGATGCATTATATAAACGTTCATCCCCTGTACACTTGTCATGAGTGGCACAACTAGAGACTGAGACCAAAACCTTTTAGTCTCAGTCTGTAAACATGTATTTCTGCTTTGAAGTTGGGCATTTTAATATGGCGTTCTATGGGGATTAACTCTTTATGTGGCACCAGTCTCAAGTGGTCATTCAAGCAACTGCAAGCTTTGGCACTTAGGTGTTGCATTTTCTAGCAAAAATGTTGCAAAGCTTTCAAACATTCTGGCTAGTGTTTCAAGTCAGCCAGTACTAATTTGCAGTAGCTACAAAATGTTTTTGGTATCATCCCCAGCCACGTGTTATATCCATTAATAACGTTTTTTTTCCTCTGTGTGCCTTTTCTAATTGCCCACATAGTTAGTATTGCATTTCTCTCCACAGTTGCTAGCTTAATTTATTGCGTACGCATCTATGGGATACTATATTGTAAAACAATTTAGTTATTTTTTTCAATTGATCTAGTGCACCAAACATAACCACCATCTAATCACTTAATCCTCATTATGTGCTCTCTCAATTTGGTGACTTACATGATGATGACATTTATTGTTTATGCGATATTATTTACACAAGCTGGATGTGATGGACTGACCCACTAACTCACTCAGCCACTTGTCTACACTTTTGCTGTACAACCCCCACAGTTACCAGCACTGGAAATAAATTGGACTATTGTGCTTTCACTGATGTAATATTTCACATTTAAGTTGATGTTTGTGTTGCGTGTGATCCGTTTATCCAGCTCGGAAAGATGATCGCCGCACGACACCAGAAAGCATAATGCAATTATGCGACTCCTTTTCCAGTTAGTTGCATGAAAAGCAGACATTTGAAGCTGCAGTCCATCACCGACTTTCCCTTCTTGTGTTCTAACGGGGTGCAGCAGGCGCAGGCTTTTGAAACGCGGCGGCGTTCAGTCATAAGAATTTCAAGCTCGCATTACACCGAAGTCAATATAAACAGGCGCTTCAGCGCCAGAAAGGAGGCGCTGCGGTTTCACCTGACAGCTGCGAGTTGAACGGGGCCTTCCTCATGTGATGTTTTTTCTCCACAACAGAATCTGCAGCATCCGCAAGTCTGTAATCAGCACGAGCTTGGATTAGCTAAGATGTGTCGTCTCCTGCCAAGGGTTCACATGTGTTTACGTTGTGGTGGCAGACAAAAGCGTTGACTGACTGTAGTCGGGAACGGCGTTGGCAGCCACTGAAACCACTGGCAGGCTCCGTACTCATTTATCTCATCTTTATCTCGAAATCAGTGGCAGCACTCGTGAGGGAAAGAGGAGATTAATTGTTTTAGGGATAATTGGTCTCCCTTCTCCAGGCTTTTGATGTTGATTTACAGTGTCTGAGCGGCTGATCGTTTGCTTTTCTGTTTAACCTGCGGAACAACACTGTGCTCTTGCACTGGAAGTCTATAAAGACCATGTGGGAAGTGACTAATGGAATTCTGCAACAGTGTCTTATTCTTCCGGCTTCGGGCAAAACGGCTGCAAGATCAGCCGATTTCGCCAAGGAGGGCACTTTTGGCATCCGCACAACCGAATGGGTAATAACACTGATTCAGTCAGGTGTCTTTTCTCCTTTTTATCTCAGGCAAAGCTGTTTGCCTATGCATCATCACTGGAGGGGCAAAACACACACCCGTCCTTTTTTCCATATTCAGTAGGTGTAAGACATCAAAACATTTTCGTCATTAAAATGCTTACCATTTGTGGCCTTTGTAGCACAAGAATATACAGTCAGTTTAAATCTCCCCATCCTCCCGGAGAGCAAAACAAAGAGCACTATTAGTTCTTTATAGTAATGGAGCGGCATCCCAAGGTTCTGTGCAGGGACTTACCTTTTGGGATCAATTATGTGGCCACGGGCTCTTTTTAAAAGAGCCGCACCTGATTAAAACTCCGCCGGTTTCCCAAGGTCCCTTTGTGTGGAGTGCCGAGGCCCTCGCCACGGCTATTTATTAGCATATTGTCTTTTAAAGGTCATTGTCTGTTTTGCACGGCCCCACTCCATCTAGAGTAGGCCGCCGTCAGATGCACGTTCTATTGTTCTGTGCTGCTGCCTGGTTTAGCAAAGGGGGGGCGGGGATGCAGAAAAGTTGGGCACTTTCTTATTTCTGATGTTGAGTAGGTACCAATATGTAGACCTGGGTTAAGCCCCGGTCGGTCACACGGCACTAACGAAGGACAACGAAGCTCAAACAAAGCAAGAAATCTGGACGTTTGTTGACTTTCACAGGCATTGTTTATGCTTCGTTCAGCTTTGTTTCTGTAGGTGGCGCTTCGATCAAATTTTTAAACTGTTGAAAAATTTGAACAAATGCTGCAGACGACCTCAGTTTGTCCGTATTTGATTTTGTTTTAGTTCTTGACTGATGCTTTTCGTTTGCTTAGTTTTTGTAACGTTAGCGTTTCGTTTGATTTTCATCCAACTTCGTTCAACCTCCCAAGTCCGACATGTTGAACGAAGGCAACAATATCTGAACGAATCAGTAAATAAAGCTTCGACGAGCTGAACAAAACATTGTATCACTAATGAATCGTTCATTTTAGGGACGAACAAGCAACGTTTCCATACAGAAACAATAGCGTTAAGAATGTTTTATCAACCACTTTAACTATTTACGCACGTTTCAACCATTTGTGGCTGGGTTTGGGTTGACGATGACGAACTCATGGTCAACATGTCCCTGCAAACCAGCCAGCGGTGGCGAAGGGGACAGCGATGGAGATGGTGGAAGAGGCCATGGATCCAACGCTGGAGACAGTTTTGTTTTATACCCGCTTTCGTCTCGTGATCGTGAATGTTTGTTTAAAGCTTTGAGGTCGACATTTGCCTAGTTTTTCTTTTGTTAGTTTTGTTCGTTTCTCTTGATTCACAGGCTTTTTGGTGATGGGAAAAACCGTCAGAGATGATCTGTGACTTTTTATCCTTCATCCAGCTATCGCCATGTGACCAGGGCATTAGATTCCTGGTTATGCAGCCTGTTTGTGTCTTTGGAGAAGACAGTTGCTCTGCATTGTCCCAGTCCACCCCGTCATGAAATGGTACCAGCCTTGGCTGAGGAAGAAACCTGTGGTCCCATCCAGGAGAAGTCCCAGAGGGATTGGAGTTGGGTTGCCGATATGTAGACCTGGGTTCCATTCCTCATGTTACTTTAATGGTGGACAATAGAGCACTTGGGCTTTTGGATAGAGCAGGTACCTCAAAGGATAAGGAGGCTTTGCCAATATGTAGACCTGGGTTCCATCCCTGGTCATGCCACTTTAATGGTACACAGTAGAGCACTTGGGTTTTTTCTCGTAGAGCAGGTACCTCAAACGATAAGGAGGCTTTGCCAATATGTAGACCTGGGTTCCATTCCTGGTCATGCTACATTAATGGTGGACAGTAGAGCACTTGTTTTTTTTTTTTTTTTTTTTTTTTTTTTGTAGAGCAGGTACCTCAAAGGATAAGGAGGCTTTGCCAATATGTAGACCTGGTTTCGAATCCTGTTTATGCTGCCTATATGTGTCCTTGGACAAAACACTTAATCTGCATTGCCTCAGTCCACCCAGCTGGAAATGGGCACCAGCTTTGGCTAAGGAAGTAGCCTGTGATGGACTGGCATTCCATTGTTGACTCTTACCTGCTTCATGGTATGGAATCCGGGACTAAACACCGAGACCAGCAAGCCTCAGAGCCTGTACAAGACTTAATACTTACATGCAAAGACTGTGAGTGGAGTTGCCTGAACTGAAACAGAGATATTATGTCAAGCACCTGTGGTGGTTTTGTAGTGGGGATCATCTAGTGAAGTTGCCCTCGTTTTTCTTTTCCCTTTTCCAGAAACAACCGCATCTGAATGGAGGCCCCCAGCCTGTTATCTCTGTCTAAATCGCTTGCTTTGGATGTGCCGTGTCAAAAGAAGGGAGCTTGTTGAACACTGGCACACATCAAAGATGGGAAGAAGAGAACTCAAGCTGGCTAGTGTGGCTCACCGGGGCAGACAATGGCGCACTGAGAACGTTCAGCGGATGAAGGTGTTGGAGATGGCAGAGAAAGAGAGAGAGAGAGAGAGAGGCCTTCGGTGGGACCGAAGGCAGGAGAGACCTGCCTGTTTGTTTCAGATGTGGTAAATGCCGGCTCCCTGTGGACTCCATTAGAGCTTCATCGGTCTTCCACTGCAGAGAGGGGTGAGTGGAGGAAGGCAAAAAAGGAAAGGGGAGGAGCAAGAGTTACAAGAGTGGACAACAGGAGAGGGAAAGCAAAGGAGGGGAATATGGTGTCAGAACAGAAGTACTTGGAGGAAGGTGCTTGAGCAGCTGTTTTTTTGTTTGTTTGTTTTTTTACTCCTACGCTGCTGCACGTCAGCGTCATCTCAACAGATGTTAAGAGATGACTGTGAGGCCGTTAACCATTACAGCTCTACATCACCACTAGGGGCAGTGGTACATGCTCATAATTCCTAATTCCTCCAAAATGTGGCATGTCAACGTAGGTTGGCCTTGAAATTACCCATTTTGTCAAACGTCAAGGTCAAATTTTGGATTTTCAACCAGATTTGATGAAATGTTGCGCACACTTAAGTGGATTCCCTGGAGAGGTTGGTCACAAGTCAATTAACTGGGTGGAAGTCAAAGTCATTGGGGTCAAATGTGAGATTGCTGTAGCCCTTATTGTCTTCATGCCTCTGGATATTGTTCCCTAGTTGTTGGTCTTCTTTCAGCTGCTCCAGCGTTGCCACAGTGGATCCAGCACAGATCTGCTTTGGGATTTGGCACAAGTTTTACGCCTTAAGCCCTTTGTGGAGCAACTCCAGCATTACCTGGATAAACACACACAGCCCCTTGTCTTCCGAAGAGGTGTCCCAGCTATATACTAACCAGGCTGACACAGAGCAGACCGACTACGTACCATTTCCTAGTACAGGAAAAAAAGAAAAATACATGTAAAAAAAAAACAACATTTTGAGTAGTCTTGTACCTGCAGTAGGATAATTATTTTCTCTGCCGTGTGAAGACTATTTGCGGGGGCATAAATGAGCGACAAATGTGTAGTGTGCCCGGTGAGACATCCGGAGACGCGGAGGTGCCTCTGATTCTGCTGTTTCTTAAAATCCTGGTTTAAAAGTGAAAGTGCCACTTTGACAAATTTACACAGAAGTGGGAGGGGGACGATTTGTGCCTTTTGAGGTCACAGGGGAAGCATGCACTCGCTGTTGTCACAGCGTGTTGAAAAGACTAAACTGTCACCTGCTACACTTTTGTGTTTTTTAATGCTGTTTTTTTTGGGGGGGGGGATTAAAAAAGTGAGGAGGATGTCATGATTCCGACTTCTCTTGGGGTCTCGTTTAAGGTTAACATTTCCATTTTTGCTCTGTGCTAATGTTGGCTTGCTCAGGAGCGTAGCATTTGATTAGCGAACACGCGCAGGTGTGTGCTTTTATTTGCACGTGCGTGCAGCAGTTCTGGAAGACAGATTAGACGTCCGGTTTACAGCTACTCAAGATGGGGGAAGAAATAACACAAGAGAATAAAAAAAGAGAGAAAATTACGCTGTTGTGATTGTGTGTATGTTGGGGGGTTTCGAATTGGCAACACGAGTGACTTCAGGCACCCAGCCACATCTGACTTTGATTAATTGGCCTGACGTTCTTCCGTCTCTCTGCTGGGCAACCTGACAGAACGGTAGACCACAGTGCAGCACAACACCACCAGGGATGAGCCGTCTTTTCACTTTCGTGGCTTTTTTTTTCTGCCCCTGTCGTTGTCTCTCTTTGTCTGCTAGCTGTCAGCAGGTGAAGAAGACACACTCCACAGAGCTTTGCCGAGTTAGCTAACATCATTCGGGCACATCCGAAAATGACTTCCCACGGTGTGTGTGTGTGTGTGTGTGCGCGCGGGGGATAGAATGTAGGTTTCTGAAAATTCTGCATGTACACAACTTTCCAACCAGAATTATGTTAGTGGAGTCAGTTACAGTCACATCCATACGAAGTTGGACAGTGACACAGCTTCTGTAATTTTCCCCAGAGCAACATCCGCCAGTTAGCTGATGTTAAGTAAGGAAAATCATTAGCAAGTTAGAAACTAGCTCACCTCAGTTAAATTGCAACTTAATGTAAAAGTTAGTAACTAGTTAACATTAAAGTAACTTAAGTAAAAACATAGAAACTAGCTTACCTCTGTGAAACTGTAGCTATTTTAAAGTTAAACTGTAGCTTTGTTAAAGTAAAGATACTACTTAGCATAAGTGGTTAAACTGTAACTTGAAGCAAAACTTTCAAACTAGCCAACATAGTTAAATCGTAGCTTAAGTTACAGTTTAACAATTAGCTGGTTTACAGTTCGTCTTAAGTCAAAACTTAGAAACTAGGTCAGATCATTTAAATTGTAACTTAAGGTAAAAGTTAGAATTTCTTAATATGAGTGAGTTAAAGTGTAACTTAAAGACAAACAGCAACTACCAGTAGCTAATATTAATTAAACTGTAAATTAAGGCAAAAAATGGAATGTAGCTGACTTGAGACAAACTAGCTAGCGTAGGTTAGTTAAACTGTAGCTTCAGTCAAAATTTAAATGAGCTAACAATGGTATTTATCAAAAACAAAGCCTTAAAGGACAACTCCAAGGTTGCCCTTTATCCACATACATATTACAGAGATTAGAGCATGTCATAGGTATTAAAGGCATTGCGCTGCGGTGGTTTGAATCATATTTGTCTAATAGATTACAGTTTGTTCATGTAAATGGGGAATCTTCTTCACAGACTAAAGTTAATTATGGAGTTCCACAAGGTTCTGTGCTAGGACCAATTTTATTCACTTTATACATGCTTCCCTTAGGCAGTATTATTAGACGGTATTGCTTAAATTTTCATTGTTACGCAGATGATACCCAGCTTTATCTATCCATGAAGCCAGAGGATACACACCAATTAGCTAAACTGCAGGATTGTCTTACAGACATAAAGACATGGATGACCTCTAATTTCCTGCTTTTAAACTCAGATAAAACTGAAGTTATTGTACTTGGCCCCACAAATCTTAGAAGCATGGTGTCTAACCAGATCGTTACTCTGGATGGCATTTCCCTGATCTCTAGTAATACTGTGAGAAATCTTGGAGTTATTTTTGATCAGGATATGTCATTCAAAGCGCATATTAAACAAATATGTAGGACTGCCTTTTTGCATTTACGCAATATCTCTAAAATCAGAAAGGTCTTGTCTCAGAGTGATGCTGAAAAATTAATTCATGCATTTATTTCCTCTAGGCTGGATTATTGTAATTCATTATTATCAGGTTGTCCTAAAAGTTCCCTAAAAAGCCTTCAGTTGGTTCAGAATGCTGCAGCTAGAGTACTGACGGGGACTAGCAGGAGAGAGCATATCTCACCCGTGTTGGCCTCCCTTCATTGGCTTCCTGTTAATGCTAGAATAGAATTTAAAATTCTTCTTCTTACTTATAAGGTTTTGAATAATCAGGTCCCATCTTATCTTAGGGACCTCGTAGTACCATATTACCCCATTAGAGCGCTTCGCTCTCAGACTGCGGGCTTACTTGTAGTTCCGAGGGTTTGTAAGAGTAGAATGGGAGGCAGAGCCTTCAGCTTTCAGGCTCCTCTCCTGTGGAACCAGCTCCCAATTCAGATCAGGGAGACAGATACCCTCTCTACTTTTAAGATTAGGCTTAAAACTTTCCTTTTCGCTAAGGCTTATAGTTAGGGCTGGATCGGGTGACCCTGGACCATCCCTTGGTTATGTTGCTTTAGACGTAGACTGTGGGGGGGTTCCCATGATGCACTGTTTCTTTCTCTTTTTGCTCCGTATGCATCACTCTGCATTTAATCATTAGTGATCGATCTCTTTTTCCTGGTTCTTTCCCTCAGCCCCAACCAGTCTCAGCAGAAGACTGCCCCTCCCTGAGCCTGGTTCTGCTGGAGGTTTCTTCCTGTTAAAAGGGAGTTTTTCCTTCCCACTGTGGCCAAGTGCTTGCTCATAGGGGGTCGTTTTGACCGTTGGGGTTTTTCATAATTATTGTATGGCCTTGCCTTGCAATGTGGAGCGCCTTGGGGCAACTGTTTGTTGTGATTTGGTGCTATATAAGAAAAAAGTTGATTGATTGATACCAAGATTGTTGGGACTCTGCCAATTACTTTGACTCTGTATAATAGACTCTAAGGTACTAATATTATTGCATAAAGTAATAATAATAAATTCAATTATTTGTGAGAAATAGTTTTGCTGCGAGTTATAGGCTGTCCAAAGATGGAATGTTAGCTACTTACTGTATAAATTAAGCAGGTGTGACACATTTGACTAATTGCAGGTGTCATTAGTATATGTGGTCATGTGTTTGTTTGTGTTGGCATATGTGGTCACGTTAACACGGAACAGCTAGTGCACTACACTGCATGTCCGTAGGTAGTTTATGCTAGCCATGCTTAAAAGCAACACGGTCAAGTGTTACTCATGATGCACTCGTCTTTATAAGCCAATTAATTTCAAATATAGGGCAACATAGCCTACATAGATGTCAGGACGTAAATACACCATGAACTGTCTTTGGTCCAACTACAGCATTGTCGTGTGAAACCAAACTAACTATATGAAATTTATACAAACATGAAAGTTGGTTCAGACCTTGTTCTGGACTTTCATGTGTGGAAAACCCCCCTAAATTGTTTTTTTTTTAATATATATATATATATATATATATATATATATATATATATATATATATATATACGAGGTCTCTTAGATAATAAACCGACCCTTTTATTATTTTTTTTAACTATATGGATTTGAATGACATGCGATTACACCAATCATGCTTGAACCCTCATGCGTATGCGTGAGTTTTTTCACGCGTGTCGGTGACGTAATTTCCCTGTGGGCAGGCCTTGAGTGAGATGTGGTCCCGCCCTCTCGGCTGAATTCCTTTGTTTCACACGCTGCTCGAGACGGCGCGCGTTGCTTTATCAAAATTTTTCCTGGACCTGTGAGGAATATCCGAGTGGACACTATTCGAGAAATTAAGCTGGTTTTCTGTGAAAAGTTTAACGGCTGATGAGAGATTATGGGGTGTTTCTGTCGGTGTAAGGACTTCCCACGGAGCGGGACGTCCTGCAGCGCTTCCAGGCGCTGTCGTCGGCCTGTTTCGACCTTAAAACATCCTAATTTAAGGCTTAATTCACCCAGGACATCGTGAGAGAACAGAGAAGATTCAGAAGAGGCCGGCATGAGGAATTTATGCGGACATTCCACTGTTTAAGGACATTTTTCTAATGAAAGACGTACGCGCAAATTCGCCGAGTCGTTTCCGTGACGACTCGGTGAATCTGTGTGCGCCGCGACAGGAAAAACACCTCCGTGTTGAAAACCATTTGTAGAATTCAGGCGGCTTTTAATGTCTTTCAACAAGTGAGTAACTGAGAAATTGTTTAACAGCTTGGGCATGTTCCAACTTGCCCGTTAAGATTTCCAACGGAGGTGTTTTTCCTGCCGCGACCCCCCGCGGTCGGGTCCAGCCCGACATGCGACTCTGCCCGCACGTTCTTTCATTACAAAATGACCGTTAACAATGGAATGTCTGAATAAACTCCTCATGCCGACTTCTTCTGAAAGTTCTCTGTTCTCTGACGACTTACTGCGTCAACAGAGCCTGAAATGTGGAAGTTTTCAACTTGAAACGGCGAGACGCTGCCGCCTCGAAGCGCAGATCGCCGTCAGGCGCCGTGGACCGTCCTTAAAGCGACACTACCAGACCAAAATCTCTCATCAGCCGTTAAAATTTTTACCGAAAACCAGCTGAATTTATTGAATGGTGTCCACTCAGTTGTGCCTTACAGTTTTGAAAATTTTTTTATCAAACAAAGCAACAGTCTCTGAGCCATTCCTAAACAATGAAAAAAATCGACGAGCGGGTGGACGACTCCTCACTCAAAGACTGCCCACAGGCGAATGACGTAACCGACAGGCGTGAAAAAACTCTTGCATGCCCACGAGGGTTCAAGCATGTCTGATGTAATCACACGTGATTCAAATCCATATGGTTTTTGAAAAATAATAAGGTCGGATACTTTTCTAATAGACCTCGTATATATATATATATATATATATATATATATATATATATATATATATATATATATATATATATATATATATATATATACTGACTCCAACGACCAACGCAATACCCAAAAATGTTGAATATTTGTTGCTCAAAAACTGTGATAATTTTTGTTCATGCCACGATACAAATATACTACAGGCATTGAAATTGAATTGCATTTAGGTTTTTTCTAAAGCTTGTTCCACTTGATTGTATGAGTAGATTTTTTTTTTCTTGGCCTAGTTAGAGGAGAAGTCCAAACACAATGCTTGCCAAATTTTCCCCATAATTAGGCACAACATTGTTGTGTTTGAACATCACTTGGCATTGTTTTGACACAGTGTTTGGCTTTGCGAGCTTGAGGTCAGAATCAGCATGACAACAAGCTGTCTGTACTTTTGATTGCAAATGTAACAGGGACAGGTTGCACTAGCTTTTAATGTGAACATATTAAGACAAAATAATATTTTGTGGCTTGTGTACCCCCTAGTGGCAATCCATGCACCCCAGTTTTGGAAACGTGGGTCTTGAGGTGAGAGAAAGGGATTGTGAGCGGAGTATCTTCGATTCTCCTTCAAACCAGAAAATCACTCGGGCACCTTGGGCGAGGTCTCTAATCTCGGTCTGCTTATTTCCGGGAACTAGGTGAAACTCTAAATCACAAAAATTCTATTCCAAATTTGACTTGCTGACAGCTTCGCTGATTAGCGGATACCTTCACCCGCGCGTGCCAGAATATCAGCTCTTCAGTTCCCGACAGCAGCTACATGGTGTTAACATGCAGAAACAAGTGGCACGTATGACTGCCAAGTCCCCCCCCCCAACATCTCTTCCTCCCTTTCCTCCCGTCCCTTTCACCGTCAGCATTTAACCCCGCTCAATTTGCCCGTCTGGATGAAACAGTACTCGTGATCAGCGCGTGTAATGGCAACTTATTAACCCCGATTACCACAATTAAAACCCTGCTGCCACTGGGCCTCATTCAAGTCTTAATTAATCAGATGGCAGCGAACAGGCCATTCAGTGTGTCCCTCCCACCCCATCCTCATACATGCATACGCGATACTTACACTCGTACGTCGGCACCTGCGCGCACCATTGTCGCAGCCTTGTCCGACCATGTGGCCTCGCTAAAAAGCACATCTGGCACAACAAAATGTCTCCACGCTGGCAGACAAATGCCTCTATTTTACAAATGAAAGGCAAGCCTCCCCTCGTCCTCTCTCTCTCTCTCTCTCTCTCTCTCTCTCTCTCTCTCTCTCTCTCTCTCTCTCTCCCTCGTTCCATCTCTGTGATGTGGGTATAATGAACGCTACAAGCCCCCTTGGCACGGTGCCTTATTGGGAGGGTTTGGAAAGCTGCCCAGTTTGTTCCTCACTAATTGCTTAATTGATGCATTGTTTTTACTGATGATACGGATTTGCCCCCCACTGCACCCCCCTTACATTCCCTCCCTACTACCGCGAGTGGATACAGATACAAAAGGAATTACACCCTATTAGCAAGTCATGGACCCTTTCAGCAGACTGTATTAGGGTCTTAAAACCATTGTGACAGCTTCCCTAATTGAGCACAACCACTTGATGTAACATAATGCCATGTAAATAAAACCACTTAACCCTCCCGCGCACGTTTCATAACCAGCCGCTAGAGACAAATCTGGCTGCTGCAGTACTAACAGGAGACTCGTTTATAGCCATTCCAGAAATCACTTAAAGATTGCTTGGAAATGAGTCCTTATTTGTTGATTGGGGCGTTTGCGTGACCTCCATCACCAAGTAGTGCACATGTACTGAAAAGGATTAATGCCAAATAAAGAGGGAGAAAAGGAGAATTCTCATTTCAATCTCACAACTCTTAAACAAGATCACACGTCTGTGGAATTTCAGGGGGAAAAGTTTGATTTGTGAGGGGAAAAAGTCTGAGAAAAAAGTGAGTGTTCTAAGGAAAAAGTCAGAATTATGAGAGGAAGAGTCTGGGGAAAAGTAGGGAAAACAAAATTGTAATTCTCGGGGAAAAGTCTCGGGAAAACATTGGAATTTTGAGGGAAAAAGTTTGAATTCTGAGGGGGAAAGTCTGAGGAAAAAGTCAGAATTCTGGTGGAAAAAAGTTGAAACTCTGAGGGGAAAAGGTCTGAGATAACAGTCAGCATTCTGAGGGAAAACAAAATTGTAATTCTCAGGAAAAGTCTGGGGAAAAAGTTGAAATTCTGAGGGGAAAAGGTCTGAGATAACAGTCAGCATTCTGAGGGAAAACAAAATTGTAATTCTCGGGGAAAAGTCTCGGGAAAACATTGGAATTTTGAGGGAAAAAGTTTGAATTCTGAGGGGGAAAGTCTGAGGAAAAAGTCAGAATTCTGGTGGAAAAAAGTTGAAATTCTGAGGGGAAAAGGTCTGAGATAACAATCAGCATTCTGAGGGAAAACAAAATTGTAATTCTCAGGAAAAGTCTGGGGAAAACATTGGAATTTTGAGGGAAAAAGTTGGAATTCTGAGGGGGAAAGGTCTGAGATAATGGTCAGCATTTTGAAGGAAAAAAATTGTAATTCTCAGGGAAAAAAAAGTTTGGGGGAAACAGTGAGCATTCTGAGGAAACAGTCAGAATTATGAGGAGGAAGAGTCTGGGGAAAAGTCAATTCTGGGGAAAAAAATGTTAAAATTCTGAGGGGAAAAAGTCTGAGATAACAGTTAGCATCTGAGGGAAAACAAAATTATAATTCTCTGGGAAAAACTTGGAATTTTGAGGGGAAAAAACATTGGAATTCTGAGGGGAAAAAGTCTGATAATGGTCAGCATTTTGAAGGAAAAAATTGTAATTCTCAGGAAAAAAAATAGTCTGGGGAAAAAGTTGAAATTCTGAGGGGAAATGGTCTGAGATAACAGTCAGCATTCTGAGGGAAAATAAAATTTTAATTCTCGGGGAAAAGTCTGGGGAAACATTGGAATTTTGAGGGAAAAGTTTGAATTCTGAAGGGAAAAAGTCAGAATTCTGATGGAAAAAAGTTGAAATTCTGAGGGGAAAAAGTCTGAGATAATCAGCATTCTGAGGGAAAACAAAATTTTAATTCTCAAGAAAAGTCTGGGGAAAATGTTGGAATTTTGAGGGAAAAAGTTGGAATTCTGAGGGGAAAAGGTCGGAGATAATGGTCAGCATTTTGAAGGGAAAAAAATGTAATTCTCAGGGAAAAAAAGATGGGGGGAACAGTTGGAATTCTGAGGAAAAAAGTTCAAATTCTGAGGGAAAAAGTGAGCATTCTGAGGAAACAGAATTATGAGGAGGAAGAGTCTGGGGAAAAAAAATGTTGAAATTCTGAGGGGGAAAAAATTGTAATTCTCAGGAAAAAAAAATAGTCTGGGGAAAAAAGTTGGAATTCTGAGGAGAAACGTTTAATACTGAGAATTCTACATCATGCCAACTTACAGGCCTCGATGAACTCTAACACCCTCTTCCACAGGGTGCCATTCTATTACATTCATCCACAGTCCAAAAAAAGTGCAATAATGGGATGAAATGATTTACCCCAACTTGCTTCCTAACAGGCTATAAGTGAAGACCACCAGAAAATGAAAGTCAGGAGCTGTGCCCCGCAACAAATGCTGCTTCTGCTTCAGATTTTTACCCAGACGACGAACGATCAAGCACCTTTAGAGCTGTACTCACTAGGAATATCCAGTTTAAAGCTGTTAACGTGAGGAACACCCAGACGTTGGCACGCATGAGAGACATCTCAAAACTGTGTTCTGTATTTCATGGGATTTATACTACACAGATGAATCAGGAGGCGGTTTTTCCTCAAAGAATAGCAGGTCCTGATTACTCCCTGTGCCACCTGTATGTCCACAGTCATTTCCTTTTGCCATATGTCAGAGTGATGGGTGAAGCTATGCACCTCAGGTCAAACGTTGTTAATCTTCCCTCAATCCCCCGTGTACAGCAACTGCACACTGCTGTGCATGACTACTGCCCTCTCACTGCTCGCTCCAAAACAGAAAACAATCTGCACTGTAATTTAATTTACACCTTTTACTTGTAGCCTGACATCAAAATAACTGAGCAGTCAAATCCACAGCCAAACAGCAATGATTTATTTCAAGATCTGTTAATGAATTAAGGACCAAATCCATCTGTAATCTGTACAGATTACTTCTGCATGCACTGGGGTAGTTTGCAGCTGAGTTTGAAGCGTCCGGGATGAAAGTCAGCACCTCCAAATCTGAGGCCATGGCTCTCGACCAGAAAAAGGTGCTTTGCCCTCTTCAGGTCGGTGGAGTGTCCTTGCCTCAATTGGAGGAGTTTAAGTATCTCGGGGTCTTGTTCACGAGTGAGGAACAGATGGAGCGTGAGATCGATAGACGGATCGGTGCAGCATCTGCAGTGATGCGGTCGCTGTATCGGACCGTTGTGGTGAAGAGAGAGCTGAGTAGGGGGGCAAAGCTCTCAATTTACCGATCGATCTACGTTCCGATCCTCACCTATGGTCATGAGATTTGGCTCATGACCGAAAGAACGAGATCGCGAGTACAAGCGGCCGAGATGAGTTTCCTCCGCAGGGTGGCTGGGCGCTCCCTTAGAGATAGCGTGAGGAGCTCGGTCCCTCGGGGAAGACCCAGGACACACTGGAGGGACTACGTTTCTCGGCTGGCTTGGGAACACCTTGGAGTTCCCCCGGAGGAGCTGGGGGAGGTGTGTGTGGATCGGCAGGTCTGGGCGGCTTTGCTTGAGCTGCTGCCCCCGTGACCCAACTCCGGATAAAGTGGAAAAAAATGGATGGATGGATGGATATTCACTGGATCACAATTCATCCCGATGTCACAAATTGTTTGAACCTGTTCTATTCCTTCTCGACTGATCATAACATTCTACGACACTACTATTACCACATTACTTATGTTTTCATGCCCCCTTTGGGTATCAGATTGTTAATCACGCAACCATATCTCATGGCATTTCGTGATGGCATCGTGATACAGACGAAATGTAGTAGAGTTTTGTGATGGTATCACAAACTGATTTTGTGATGGTATCACAAATGGAGGTTTTGCTGTCCTGCCATGTGGTGTTTTGGTTCCGGTTCCGGTTGGGGCTATGGTTAAGGTAAGACAACCTCAAGAAAATCCGCTACATAGTATAAGACTGGGCGGTTTTTCGGCAAAATCAGCAGTGGAAGATCTGCTTAACTCTGAGAATAAGTGATTTCACAAACACTCCAGAGTGTTAGAGTTCTGACACAGGAAAAAGAATTCTGAGATCCAAGTCAGAATTCCATAGAAATTTGGTGAGATCTTACCCTGGGAATAAGTGGTTTTTCGCACACGCATCATCAGTCCATTCAATTCCTGTACACATACAACCAAACGCGTGACGACATGACAAGGAATCAGCATTCTGAGCAAGAAAGACAGAATTTTGAGTGGGGAAAAAAGTCAGAATTCCGAGAAACAAAGAAATGTGATCATCTTCCGTACATATGCCAGTACGGCCAGTCAGGATAAATAAATGGTGTCTTGTTCTGCACTTCTGGGGAGTTTAATTAGTGGGTTAAGGGTTAATGAAAGCATCTCCAGGGAAGGCGGTTGGAGTCTCGTGGTGGTGCCACTCGGGAGAATACAAACACTGTTTTTCTCTTGACGTCTCTTTTCCTCTCAATCTCCCGCTGTGTTTCACTTCGCTTCGGCGAGCACGTGTGCGCACGCGCAGCCCTCTGCATATTCCTACTGATGTCTCAGATAAAGAGGCTGTTTTCCCCTCCATCCGCGTGTTTGTCCCTCGGCTCCGATGCTCTGTGACGGCTTCCTGCCAAGAGGGGCCCGGAATCGGGAAGATGAAGGCGAGCCCGGTCCACCGAGACATGCACACGCACACATGCACGGTCACAAACAGAAATGTTTGTACACATACGCGTCACACGCACCCAATCACAAATACAGGTGCAAGCGAGACGTGTGTGTGGGTGTACACACACGCGCACACACTTCAAGGCCTCGGAGAGAGCGAGCGAGGGCCGCGGAGAGTCGGCTGTTATTTATTCATCAGGCGTTCTTGTAGTCAGGAGGCAACAAGCCCCGGGAGCTGTAAACGCGGAAACACAGGACTCGGTGAGCTCTAACCCTGGGAATAACAAGTGGTTTCCCCACACGTGCAATCCCTGCACACGTACAAACAAACGCCGGGGTGTCAGCGCCCTGACACAGCAAAGACAAGACATCCTCCGCGGGAATGAAAGAGACAAAAAAACAGGTTCCAATCCAACACGGAGGGCCTCGGCGGTCTAACCGGCGCGTGTAAACCGCCGTCGAACCCTCACAAAAGAACAGCCGACTTGATTTTGAAGCATGATAAATTGATTTTTGTACTTTCATACTCACTTTGGATGAATATTAATTGAATCAAGCGGGAACTCAGGTGTGAGGGGAGGAGCAGGCAGGGAAATAATCGGAGTCTAACGGGGAAGAAGAAAAGGAAATGTGCTGAAGGAATGGGATCTGGCGTTCCCCGTGTAAAAATAGCATCCCCTGCAAACACGTTGGCTATTATCTCTTTGGTGCAGCGCCGAGCGGTTCGGGCCGCTCTCCGGGCCCCCCCGTGGAGCCAGACGGCAGCATTTACATGAAGCCTGCGCGGGCGAGAGGAAATTACAAGCGGCGAGACTTGCCTTTCTACAGGGTTTATTGCATTATCATAATGTGTTGAGCGCACAACGTCCGCGGCGTGAAGGAGACGCCACGTGGGCTTGCAACTTTAGTTTTCTTCTCTTACTTCTTTCTGTGTCAGATTTTTACTCTTTCAGCGCATCCGTGCATTTAGGGAGAAGCAGGCCGCACAGGGTCGCCGTTCCTCGGATCCGCCTCCCCCTTGTGTGTGTTTGTGGGATACGCTTGCAGGCAGTATAAATGCAGTTCGATACCCTCACACGAGTGTTTGCAATCCGCAGTTCGCTGGCGCACACACAGGTAGGCGTCACTCGGATGCACTTTGTGATTATTGCCGCTCCAAGCACCCTGTGTTTCACCGCGCCGTGACTGAACACCTGCATGTACGGCAAACCTTAAACGAGGAACAAGGAGGAGCGGGAGCAGGAGGAGGATTTTTTGTGTCTTTGGATTGTCTGTGCAGTCCCACCTGCAGCTGTGTTAAGAGATGTGAAGTGTTGGCGCCTTTGATTAACATGGCGTAAAAAAAAAACCCCAGATGCATTAGCAAGATGAGACGGCTGCACACCCAAGACACGGTCCTCAAGATCTGCACAAGTCGATACAGATGTAAGCACAGTATGTACATACTGTAAATATGAAGTGTTTATCAGAATGCATTGTTGCAGTTTCTCAGAGTGGTGATCGCATCCACTTGGAGTCATAGATGCTCATCCAGATTATGCTGCAGGATTCAGGGATAAGTGTGGGCAGCAGTGTGACTCACCTCAGTGTAACTCTCCAAAGCTCTGATTACATTTTTTGCTTTGCACCCGGTTTGCAGTTACACATTGCTCTACTATGCCCACACCGTGTGTACTGAAGAGGTTTTTTTCCAGGACTGGATCTGCAAATATATGTGCCAAACAACTCTCAAATGAAACCAACTCATCTCCTCCCCACTGTTTACCTATGGTGCAAGTTCCAAGTGTTAAGTTTGAATTGTTTTTGAGTTATATTCACATGAAAACTTAATTCATTAAAATTACTGTGCACCAATCAACCCAAAAATTAAACTAACTCATATTCTCCCCAGTGTGTACCTATTGTGCAAGTTTTAAGTGGTGGCTTTGGAATGTTACTGAGTTATCATGTTCGCAAGAATTATCACTTGATCCTCATTATTATGCAAACATATGCATCAACCAACCCTCAAATGGAAGTAACATATCTCCTCCCCAGTGTGTACCAATATTCAAAAGAAAAAAACACTTCATCCTCATTAATATGCAAATGTAGGGATGAAGCAATCCTAAAGTATAACTGATGTGTCTACTCTCCTGTGTGTACCTGTGGTGCAAGTATCAAGTGGTGACTTTGGACTTGATCTTCACAATAAAAAACCTTAATCCTCATCATTATACACATATATGAACAACCCAACCCTAAAATATAACAGTTTATTTCCTCCCTTGTGTGTACCTATGGTGCAGGTATCAAGTAGTGACTTCAAACTGTTATTTAGTTATAATTTTCACAAGAAAATAAACTTTATTCTCACAACACACAAATATATATACACCAAAGAACATTAAAGTAAAACCATCTCATTTCCTAACTAGGGTTTACCTATGGGTTAATTATCAGTTTTCTACTATGCAATTTTTTTCAAGTTAAGAATAAATTATCACTTAATTCTTAACAATATGGACGTCTCCTTTCCACTGTGTACCAATAGTGTAAGTACCAAGTGGTGGTTTTGGACTGTTGTAGTTTCACATGAGCAAAAACAATCATTCATTGACAATAATACATAAATACATGCACTAAACAATACCAAAGTAAAAGTAGATCATCCAGTATGTACCCGTAGTGTAAGTATGAAGTGTGCAGTAAGTACAGTGCTTGAGTTATCATTTTCAAATGAATGTGTCCACACACCATTACAGACAGTTGCCTGCATTATGAGACATACGGGAGGTCCACTTAAAAAAGCGGGAGCGGTCTCCCAGGTGTGCTGCCTGATAGTGAGGACCCACACTTTCTTTAATTCTCTCTCATCTCCTCATGTTATTTTCCTCCCTCGCTTCCTCACTGTAAAATCTCGTCTGTCCGAGCCGAGCGCCTGGCGTTCTAGCTGCGCTCAGTGCGTGCGGCGAGGAGGTGATTTGTTTTCTACATTGCTCACTTCAAACGCTCCTTCAGGATGGCGCGCTCCCGTTCCGCGCCCTCCTGCACTCCGACTTCCCGCTTTTCTCCGCGTTAACCTCATACATTATGTGCTTTGAATTTGTTTGCCTAATTAGCCCCGGTTTGCTCAACCTGCTTGTTTAATTTATTTGGTGCGTGTTTTTTTTTTTTTTTTTCCTTTTTCGATGTCAAATCACTGGCGGATGTGACTTTTATGTATGTTGAGAAGTAACGGATTTGTTTCTTCTCGACCTGTCGCTAAACTCGGCCTTAGCATCCTTTGAAGTTTCTGTTTTAACTCTTTGTCTCAAACAACTTTTTTCCTCCGTTCCACTAAAGCACTACACAAGCTACAATTTCCACAGTGCCACATTTTAAAAAGAACGTACTTGATGCTAAAAACAAATCAGACTGGCACACTAGCTAAACGTCCTCCCACTCTGCTAACGCTGATCAAAACAGGCTGATTTTATTTGTACATACACCATTAAAAGCCTCAGCGGACTTGTTTTCCTTGAGCTTCACTTCCTGCCTGTGGATATTTTACACACAGTCACAATCAATTAACTAACAGCGCCGCCCCATCCTAAAGCGCCGTTTATTTCTCGACGAGGCTTTAAATGTACGCTAGCTGGTGGGGTTGGGGGAATGTTAGCAAAACTGAAATATTGATGCTGTTTGTGTAAATGCTGTTTGTGTAAATGCTTTTTGCTTACGTCTCTTTTAAACTGTTTATGAATTCAAACACGGCTCCTTTGGACTCCCGTCGTTTGGGTTTGTTAGCTTTTAATGCAGGAAGGCGGGGGGGACGCAACGGGCAAATAAGCAAAAGCCTGCAGAGATTGCTAAGTCGAGCTCTGAAGTGCTAATGAGCCTCTTCCTCTCTTGGTTTGTTTCATATAAATATATATAAATTACTGACATTGAATGTGACATGGGAAAACATGTATTTCATCTAATATTAGCACGCAGGTCTGAGCTGTGGGTAATATAAAGATTTGTCCCTATAAAGCTAAGGTGCTTAATTAAATTAGATCTGCATGCGCTAATTCCTTGTTGTCCCAGTAGCACAGCATAAAATCACAAGGCGCTGCAGCTCGCTAATGACTTGAAAACTACAAAAACAAAGTCCAGATGGAACTATGACTATTTAAAAATATGTTATCCCCCATTGTTCGGTTGGCTAGCTAGCGCAGCATGTAGCTTTTGAATTAACAGCCCGTCTGTGTTTATATTTGGGCAAAAACTTTGTTGGACGGTTTCACCTTTCAAAAGCTGCGACCGCAGCTTGACCACTGGGGTTTTTTTTTTTCCCCAGCTCAAACAGGGAGAGTTGAGACCTGATTAATAAGCACAGGCGTTTGCCGCGTCTTCCTGGGAGGCAGCTAGCAAGCTAGGAGCCGCGGCCGGAGCCTCAGGGAAATAAAGATTTGGATCAGGCTGATTTGAGTAGATGAAGATAGCGCTGTAATTACAGGCATCCCAGATCTCGGCAGTTGATATAGCAAGTTAGTCCCGCCGCTTACCGGAGTGTGAAGAAAAAAAAAATATGGAGGACTGTGGATTGGCAGGCGACTGTGGTGGATGATGAAAGAGCGTTACTCCATCACTGATCCACTAAATCACATGAAACACAACCAAATAAATGTCATCTTGCCAAAATAAACATTTTGCATGAATGTGACTGATATTTGTGTACAGTGTTGGAGAAGCTTTTCTGCCCCCTTTGAGCTTTGGCACATTTTTATTTCTTCATGACATCATAATATACCATAATCTGAGCAGTGTTTGTTTGTTTCTGGACTCCTCTCAGGTCCTTTGGCTGATTTCCACCAAATTTAATATGTGGATGACAATCAGTCCGAGAAATGCACTTAAGGGCCTTGTTTTGAAAAGGTCAAGGTCATGAAGGTCAAAGGTTATAAAGATTTTTTTGTTGTTGTTTTGTCCACCAAACAGCACACATATGGAGGTGGGTTCTAGAACTGCCCAGTCAGGTTTGAATTTACCAAAGGTACTGCAAATCACTGGGCTCAATGTCATTGACGTCAAATGTTAAAATGAAAGTTTTCTACTCCAATATGCACCAGACCTGGTAAATATATAGAGGTGGCTTCCATAATTGCCCAACGAGGTCAAATTTGCCAGAGTTCAATCATTGGGGCCAAGTTCATGTCTGCCTGTCCATTTGTTGACCTGTACTCCTGCAAGGTACTTTTGCTGATTTCTACCAACCTTGGTACTTGAATGAAAGTTGCCTGAAATTGCCCTTAAAAATTAATTGTAGCAAAGGTCATGTTTAAGGAATTTGATTTTCAGCCTGACTTGGACCAAATGTGGCACACACTGAGGTCAATTCCACAAGTGTCCTGGCGAGGTCATCCAGAAGTCAGTAATTTGGGTGAAGGTCAAGGTCATATGGATAAGATTTCTAAAGCCACTGTCTTAAAAAAAAAAACCCACGGGTGGGTTTATATCAAAATGTCAGAATTAAACCCTTCATATCCACTGTGAAAACATACAGCATATATCAGTAAAAGTCAAAACTGTTTGACAAATCTCTGTGGAAATGGCAGTTTAAAAAACAATAAAAACTGAGCAACTGTGCAACAAAGAGACGAGTGAGGGAAGCCACCAAAACACCCATGATAACTCTGAAGGCGTTATAGACATCCGTGGCTGCGATTGGTGAAACGCCGTGTAGTGGAGCTTTTTTTCTGTTGCATCACCAGTTGTACAGCTTCATTGTGGAGTGAAACAGTGAAAGATTTTCTTTAAAAGTTACAGGTATGAGTGACTCCAGGCTACAGTTGATCTGTTCGTATGAAAAGAGTTCTGTTCCCCTCCTTCATGAAGCTGCAACTGGTGCTGGAGCAGGCAAGTTTTCCCATTACAGCCTATACATATCTTCTTAAGATTCATGGTTGTTTTGGTGGCTTCCCTCATTAGTTGCATCATCACTCAGTTTTTGAGACCGGCCTGCTCCAGTTACCATACTGTACCATAGTGTTTGCATTTCTGGATAATCAATGAAAATAAAGTCCAAGACATATTCAGTGACTTGGTAATGTACATGTATCCATCCCCTGACTTGTGCAAAGAAAACTGGCTGTAAAAGTGACACTTAACTAGTGTTATACTTTTGATGATCTCACTCATATCATGTTGTCGAACAGTGATTCCCAAAGTGTGGGCTGTGAACGTGTTTGTCTGCATATATGTGGTCCTGTGATAAATTGGTGACCTGTCCATGGCCCGGTTTCATGAAACAGTCTAATCTTTTAGTTTTATGCAGTTGACTGTGGTTAGTCGCCCAACATTATCCATCTAATCTCCGTTTCACATCGACAGCTAAACTTGTAGATTAGCTGTTTTACACTGAAAAACAGGGAATAGTTGAACCAACTTGAATGAATTGTTTCAGTTGGTAACATCTAAATGAATGAAGTTGATTGAACTTAAGTTCATAAGTTAGATCAACTCTAACAAACAAGTTCAAACAACTTAATCCATTTAGATGTTACCAATTGAAACAACTTTTTAAGGTGGTTCTTTTTTCAGTGTACGTTAGTTGACGATTTTCACGGGCATTGCGGCCTCGCGACCACCATTGCCAAGAAACGCCTCCAATGTACGAGCGTTTTGTTTAATTCCAGGTTGATTGTTGTCATCAGCTATCCAGCCTTCATTTTGTTAACTGGCCTAGCAGTGTTGGGAAAGTGTAGGTACGCGGACCCACAACAGGGGGGCGCAAATGAACGGTCAATGGAGTAGGTCAAATAACAACACTTTACTGTTGTGAATGTGCACAACCAATACAACAGATTACAACAATGGTCAAAAGTCAATTCACAAAGATGTCGTGTGGGCAGGCTCGAAGATAGGGGACGTCTGTCCAAGGCAGAACCGGAACCACACGATTTCCTCCGCCACCAGACCCCGGGAATACTGGAGCCGCCAAGTCCCGAACTCCCAGGTGGCCACTGCCTCCGCGTGTCGGACCTGGTACTGCTGGCGAGGAACAACAAACAATTAAATGTGGGCGCGTTTGCACCCAGCAATCCACACGGCAGGAAAACTACCTCCACCTCTCGTTGGATAAGGAGTCCACACTAACAATGCACTTAGTCACAAGAAATACTGTCAAAACAGTCAGCTGAGGTACGTTACCTTCCAGGTAGAACGATATCTCGGCAAAGAGGTGGAGACGTCGTCCTGCTGATATACTCCTGCCGATCATATGATTGGTAACAGCTGTTGCAGGTGATGCGTGACAGCTGTCACCCTGGCTGCTCCTGTGAGGCGGCTGCGCCCTCTGGTGCCTGGAGCCCGCACTCCAGACAGGGCGCCCTCTGGTGGTGGGCCAGCAGTACCTCCTCTTCTGGCGGCCCACACAACAAGCAGTTCTTCTTCTACACTTCCTTCAAGCCTTTTTGTGCACACAATGCTGCTCGATGTAACAGCGACGCCCAGTGGCTAATGTGAGAACTGTCACAAACACGTCATGACAGTTGTCTGCTACAACTGGCCAAAAACGGAGGAAGCTCTCCTTTTGGAGGAATACGAGTGATGTAGGGGTTCTCTTGAGTGTTCCATCAAGTCACAATGTCTAGAAATAATGTACTTTTCTAATGTATCTCAGTTAGAAACATTAGAAATTGACATTATTTGAAAGCACGTGGTCACAATGTCTAGAAATAATGTACTTTTCTAATGTATCTCAGTTAGAAACATTAGAAATTGACATAATTTGAAAGCACGTGGTCACAATATCTAGAAATAATGTACTTTTCTAATGTATTTCAGTTAGAAACATTAGAAATTGACATTATTTGGAAGCACGTGGTTACAATGTCTAGAAATAATGTACTTTTCTAGTGTATCTCAGAAACATTAGAAACTACATTATTTGGACACGAGTGGTTACAATGTCTACAAATAACATAATTTTCTAATGTATCTCAATTAGAAACATAAAATTATTTGGATGCACACAGTCACAATGTGTCCAAACAACATAATTTTCTACTGTATCTCCATTACAAACATTAGAAAATTATGTTATTTGGATGCACGCGGTCACAATGTGTACAAATAACGCAACTTTCTAATGTATATCAATTACAAACATTATAAAATTATTTTGGATGCATGCGGTCACTGTGTTGAAATAATGTAAATTTCTAATGTATCTCAATTAGAAACATTCTAAAATTATTGGGATGCACACGGTCACAATATGTCCAAATAATGTAATTTTCTAATGTATCTCAGTAATTTGTTATTTGGAAGCACGTAGTCACAATGTCTAGAAGTAATGTACTTTTCTAATGTATCTCAGTTAGAAACATTAGAAATTGCCATTATTTGGAAGCATGTGGTCACAATGTCTACAAATAATGCAATTTTCTAATGTATCTCTAGATTAAGATTACAAAATTATCTTATTTGGACACATTCTGAGCATGTACATCCAATGTAAATATTTAATTACCTTGTAACATGTTCGGGACATACTTCATCTCTGTCATATGTTGATCAGAATTGTCATTAAAGTTTTGGGTGGGGCCCAGAGGATTTTTAGATTTCAAAGTGAACCCTGGCATTCTTGACTATTGTATAGATTTGTTTTCACTGCATGTTTAAAGGACACTGTTTTATTGATTTTAATATATAGAAAACATGAATTCTTCTTTGAAACATATCACAAAATATTGAGTCAATAAAATTTCTAAGAGTTGAAGGGGGGCACACACGTTTCCAACACAACGTCATGCGCTAGCTTGAGCTGCTAACATAACCCTATATTAGCTTTAGCCGCTTTCTTGAACTTCACTTTATTGCTGTCCTCGTCTGTTTTTTCCACCTTTCCCGCTCCCTCTCTGCTCCTTATTCGAAAGTCTGATGAAAATTGTGAGGAAGTGGATGATTATTGGAGACGAGCAATTTAGCCAGTGATAGACACTAATAGGACTCCATTGTTGTTAGCATTTAGCCTGCCATGATTGCCTTGTTTTTCATGGCTGCATCCTGAGGTGGGTCTCCATCCTGCCAAACCTCCATCCCTCCTCCTGGGTGACATTTCAGACGGGCCCTGAGGGCATTCCGAGGGGAGGCATCGAACAAGGTAATTGCAGCGAGGTTTCCCCCTCACTAAATTAACCTCTGCTTCGGAAATTTATTGGCCAGCTTCTCGCCAGAATTATTTAAACTTGCTGTTATTCTGGCATCAAGCTGAGAAACATTTAAGTTTTGCCTGGAATATTTATATGTATATGTGTGTGTGTGTGTGTTTTTATCAAGGGTCGTCTTTTTCTCAGAGGTTGATTATGTCGGGATGAAGGATTTTTAGGGAAATGACAGCAGCCAGTAATTCATTACAGGCCCGAGTTTTTGGAACGATTCTAACTGCTCACCTATGGAAATATACATGAGGTTGTGTCGTCTTGACAGCTCGGTGAAGTCAGTGCACTCCCGAGGGTCACAAGCGGGGCAAAATACAGTACTTACTCTGTCACTAATGCATGCTGCTTGGGAAGAAACCCAACGGAATTTGTCTTTTTTTTTTTTTTTTTTTTTTATTGCCGTTTTACTCCCGTGTTTGGCTGCCTTGTCCTTCTCAATTTGTCAATTCAAACTTGACTCCTGGCTGCAGTTCAATCATCATATAAAAGCTGCTTAATATGGCCGCCGCATTCTGTGTTCCGCCATTGCTGTCAGGATCCCTGTCATTCTGGAGGGTGGGAAAACGCTCAGATCCATATGTTGCATGAGATTCCACCTGGAGAGTGGAGTAAGCCAGAGTGCATATTGTACAATGTTAATCAGGGGGTCTTTATCCATGTGGGGGTTGTTACGATTGAGATCAGTAAAAGACTAGAGCGGACATTGTCATCACTCAACAGCCTGGTAAACGAATACCTCGGACTGCCTCTTGTTTCAGGTATTACATTAAGTTACACAACATAATGTTCTGCATATATTGCAATAGGAAATGTTGTGGAATTGGAATTGTCCTACTGCTCAAGACTCCTGGATGTGTATGAAGCTGTCGTCCGGAAGCGGAACTAGGTTCAATTTTCCGAACTTTGTATGTACAAAACTTAAACGCAACCTTGATTCTAGGCACCTGAGGCATCAGGTGTAGAACTTTATTCCAACATTGGAAATATGCAGACCCAGAAATGGTCCATATTCTGAAATGCAAAAATGTTTGCGAGGGTCAGGAACATAAGTGTTTACACCACAAAGTCTGTGGAGGAGGACAGCTGGTCATCCAGTCGACTGGAATTCAAAGCCACAGGCGTCGCAGATGTGATAAAAGAAATAACTGAAAGTTTGTATGTCCTCATTGAGATAAATATTCCATTTAAATACACAGAACAGTTACGGAAATGGCCTACAGTATCTAATGTAGAGATATTTAAAGAGAAGGTACTGGGGTCCATTTGCAAGAATCGATTGTCACCGAAAGCACCAAGGCAATTCTACATACAAGATAGATACAAAGTCACTGAAACGACCTCCAAGTCCACTCTAGTATTTTTTTTATTCTATGTTCCTAATTTAACATTAAATATTAGGCAGATGTTATCTTTAGCTACCTAACTAGCGAACATCAGCATTCACCCATAGACACCCAACACAATCTAATTCAGAACCTCTGAAGATAAGAAAGTAAAGTGTATTGCAAAGCTACCTAGTTAGCTACTCACCCTGGACTATTTTGGTACTTTTGTATACTACACATTTCAACCATAGAGTAAATGAGCCCATTGCAATGATATAACTGAAGCAAGGAAATAAAGAAATGGGACATTCGACCAAAGTTATGAAATGGTATGGCCCACTTTCAGAGTGTCAGTATTCAGATTACAGGATCCTTCTAGACATGAAAATGATAAATTCTTTTGTAGTATTTACAGTTATAGGTACCTCAACCCTCTTTAATTCAAACCATGGTGTAAGCAGGGGCCAATTATGCCAAAAACTAAACCCGAACATTTGTCGGATTTTTCATCAACTGTCATTATGGTCGTATACTTCAAGGAAATCGACCAACACAGTGCAGTCCATAAGGTCTTAACGGTTGCCCTTTATGGCACATTAGAGCAACTGTGTGGAAATCAAATGTGCACAGTATTAATATTTAAGAGGTATATTAAGGCACGTCAAACCATTAGGAACCACAGACTTGACCCTCTCTAAACTTTCCTGGCCATTCTTCTCGATCGAGTAAAAGACAAATGGATCCGCTGGAAACCTTTTCGGTCTCCATGTGTCCTCTATATGGCATATTAAATTATTCTGGGTTCAGTTACAGGGTCTTGACTAATGCTCCAGTGTCTCTTTTCGTGGCTGTGGAGCTGAAATATGTCGGCTGGGTTTGAATAAACATCAATCTCTCCGCCTGCGCCTCTAAATGAGACGATTGGCCAAATCGTAAAGCGGAGACAGCTGGTGGGGTAATGTCAGTTCGGACGCGACGGACAGTCAGAGCATCATGATTTACATTGCATCTGGCATTTTGGCCGGCCAACGGAGGCTAGTATCAGTGAGATTTATTTGACTTTTCTTTCCTCTCGTCGTCCTCGGCTCCTTTTGCAGCTCGCTGACAGGCCCTCAAGTCATTCTAGTGTGTCTACACATGTAAAAGGCTCCTTTAAGGAGGGAGTTAGGAGGTTATACTTTTTTCCCGTCGCTACGCTCTCACTCTTTCTTGCTGTCTCTCATCGGAGTGCTGCCAATTTACCGGCGCACTTCACAACGATGGGGTGCAGGCGGGAGACAGGCAGTGTCAGATAGGCGCTCGCCCCCTTTAACCGAGCTAGTTTGTTGGCTGTAGGAGGCTTTACAACTCTTCCTCCGCCGGCTATCTCGCATTCACAATTGAGCCCTCGTGGCCCCATCCAATCATCCCTTACCACACCAATTTGTGATCAGCTTATGATAATGGCCCGATCATAATGTGGCGGGGCCCCTGTTGAAACGAGATCGGCTACGACAGCGCTGACCTTTCGGCGGAGGTAGAAGCTGTAATACGCTGGATGTCTGTGAGTAAGCAAATTACAAGGCTAAGAAAAAAAATTAGAAGAGAAATAGGAGCAGGTTCTGATTGCCGCAAGTCGGTTAAGTGAGGCGGGAGCGACGCGTGTTGTGGGTGTTCTGCTGATGGCAGGATGGTTTTCAGAGCACGCTGATTGTTGGGGCAGGTGGAGGTGGATGATCTTACGCATCGGTTGGAAGAGGCATCAGTCTCAGGTGGACGGCATCAGAAACCCACACGTTTATCCACTTGAGTAAAGGGTAGAAGTGTGTTCAGCCCAGTGCACACAGCGAGGTTAAAGTTTGTCGAGCAGAATTTTGTCTGTAGTTGAGTTGCTCCCCACCCCCCAGCCTTACAGTGGGGCCTTGCTGACAGACCTGTAATGGAAACTGCCTCGTCAGTCGCACTGATTGACCAGCTGAGAGGACAGCAAGCAAGGGCATCTGCAAACGACTGGCCTGTGCCACCGTATCTGTACCTGCGTGCACATGATGTGCGTCTCCTTGCCTATGCATTGCATTCTTCTTCTGTGGTGACACAAAAAGAGGTGAGAGTGCTTGCTATAATCTTCATTGGTAATTTATGAAGGCATTCGCTTGTCAGGTATCCAGCGGCGTCTGGTACAACTCATTCTGCCATGGTGGAGGGAGGGAGGATGGGGTGGCGGTGGTGGTGGGGAGCCCCGGGGTATCCGCGCCTCCTGTCACCTCCCCTTCCTCCCCACCGCCCTCTCGTATAGCGCCTGCTGCTGTCAGCAGCCCAGAGGCGTAGCAGCGAGAGAGAGATGGAAGACGGCGTGAGAGAGGAAGCCAGGCGGGATTAACCCTGTGGCCACCCACGGCAGGTGCTGATGCAGCCACGCGTCCAGCCTCATTAAGGAGAGGGAGAGAGGGCAGTGCGGCAACAAACACACGGGGGAGGCCAAGGAATGTGCATACTCTACGAACCGAGCACAAACACAGATATGCATCTTTTAAACCGCTGTACTGTGTCTGAGACTGGCACCTATGTAGGAAGGGTTGACACTTTGGAGGGTGCCTGTCCTGTTTTTTTCCTACTTTCTTTTGTCCCGTATTTCTCTTCCGCTGTCTTTCCAATCTGTCATACTTACTTTCTCCTTATTCCCTTTCAACTAAACCACCTCACCTATGCGACTCTCTAGAATCTATCACATTGAGTCTCACCTGTGGTAACTTTTTGTGTTTTCTCTCCGAGTAGGCCCGTTGGTGACATTTACTCCATTGGCTAGAACGAAATCTCAGGTAGAGGGCACATGGATGGAGTAATTGTTGACACTTGAGAACCTCAAGTGGGAATTGGCCAAAACACAACCAGCACAACTCAACGCTGATGGTGCTTTCACACCTACATTGTTTGGTCTGGATCTTTGGACATTTCAGTTTGGTGTGGTCCAGACTAAAGGATGAAAATTTGGTCCAACTAAAAGAAGTGTTCTCAGACAGAACCATGGCCATTTGCTTGGCTGCCAAGCAACTGGCCCAAGATTTGGCCCAAGAATCTGAAAGTACTTGGGTATTCGAGATTCTTGAATGAATGCATAATTTGGTAATTAGTAATTTATGAAGGCATTCTCCCAAGAATGCGCAAGGGTACTTCAGATTCATGGGCAATTTACACAAATTTGAAGCAGTATCATCACCAGCTAAACAGTAGAAGAAGAGAAGTAGTAAAAATAAGCTGTGGGGGCACGTGAGGAGAGGAAGAGAGTTTTCATTGTGATTCGGTCAGAAGAAAAGTACGTCAACTTGAAAAAAACTCATCAAAATTTTTTCCATTCAATGGACTTGCCCGCCTAATGGAAAACAAGCCAACATCAGATGCGGACCAAATAAATGAAAGCACGACCCTTAGTATGGCTCTTGTTCCTGGACTTTCAGGTCTTGATGCACCTTGTGATTAGTATGAATGGCTCAAAGTTGTAATTATGTTGGCCACCTGAGATTTGTACATGCACACACACTTGCACACAATCCGAACTGCAGGAATGCTGACTTTTCCCCAAGTCCCATTTTGTAGTCCAAGCACTTTTTCCTCATTTTCAAGTTCGCCCTTTGATGAGAATCCACTAAACACTGTGCTGAGAGAATCTTATAACCGAGTCAAGTCTATCTATTACTTCTGGTTTCAACTTTGGTCTTTTTACATAATTCCTATTTAACTAGAGCCCGCTAATAGGGCTGCACCACTGCCCTCAATCATTAATCATCTCGTATTAAAATATATGAATTAGAAGAAAATCACTTTGATCCTGATGAGTTACAATGTGCTGGCGATTCCGTCTGTTTGCTCATCTCCTCCACCCATTTCTTTGCCATTCACTTTATCAGTCGATTAAAGATTAAAACTTGCTTTTAAGTTCGTGTTTCTGAAATTGGTGTGGTCAGAACCGGGGTTATGGCGGTCTCTTGGTATCTTTTTTTCCGCCCATTTAATTTCTGTAGATTGTCCGTTTGTGTGACGACATCTCAGCTGGTGAATTATTCAAGGCGCTAAGCATCACTTTGGGCCGGTTTCCCCCCTCGACATCTTTGATTGAGAAAACGGGCTGATTTGTGAACGATAGCCCGAGGGCTGCTGGCCTAAGGCGAGCTCAGGGGGGGACACACTGGCCTCTGAGCCCCTCCTAGCCCAGGAAGGGGGGGGGCAGGAGTGAAGGTCCGGACATGGCCGCCAGGCCTTCCGGTCTCCAAAAGACTAGTCCTTGTCTGTCCGCCCCTATCAGCCGTACCTCTGGAAGCGAGGCGCGATGCGGGCGCAGCTCCGCAGAGACTATCAGACGGATGAGCCTTTTTCTGAGCGGCGTGTCTCCTCTCAGCCAGAGCCTCCATCTACCGCAGCTGCCTGGGCAATTTGTCGATCGACCTGCCAGGAGCAGAATGCAAATCCTCACCGGAGGAGATGCACAAGGGCCTGAGTGCCTGCCAGCTGTGTGCCTGCGCCTGTGTGTGTGTATATGTGTGTTGCCCGACAGTCTTTTCCTGTAACAGCCTAACAGGATAACTGTCATCAAGACCTCGGTGTACCGTGTGTGTGTGTGTGTGTGTGCGTGTGTGTGAGACGTACACTATCGTCAGGTTGCTCCAGCAGAACTGTCTCGTTCTCTCCCTCCTTCAGCTAAAACACGACTCTCCTTCACTGCTCATCAACCCACCACTCCTAATTTATAGATGGGCATAAAAACTCTGTATTTCCACTCACCCTGCCCACCTTCCGCCTACCCCTGCATAGCACCAGCATGACAAAATAGGACACATGCTGTTAACCATGTAAAAGTTTTCACTTTTTTCCCCCCTCCTATTTCCTCCGTTTCTCCCCGTGCCTCAACTTTCTCATTCCCCTCGTACAAAGGCGGGGTTAGACGTCTGTCCTCGCTGCTTTTCATCCGGCAAACCGACCGATCCGTACGACCTCCTGTGGTCAAACTCTGGTTTTGACGCATTCAGAGCTTTCTGCGTGAATTCGGTGCGGACGGAAATCTAACGCCAAGACGCTCGACGGGGTTCAGAGAAGTTTTCAAGGACGACTCCGTACACGCGATGAAAGCGATCTTCGCAGCTCTTATCTCATCCTCGCTGCTCGTATCCAAACACCACCTGGCTCGTTTTGTGTTGTCAGCACTTTTTATCTCAAAAAGTAATACTACTTTTTTTTTAACCCGGTCAGATAGGACTACTTTATTCGTCGAGGTCCGCCTGCAGTCCTCTGCATCTTCGGATTATGAAAGATTCTAAGGCACAGATAAAAGACACTTTTCTAATCAACATTTTTTTCCTTAAGCACTTCTTTCTTTTCAAAAAGCTGTTTTTCATTATTTATAAGTGTTCTGAAGGTGCTGCCGAGCTGGTTTCTTTCACCGGGCCTGATATGAGGCCGATGGAGCTTGCAAAATTGATTAGATAAGCTTGGAAATTACAATGTCAGCCACGCGGCGGTCTGAAATGTGCTCTAAAATAACGCTCAAAGTGAATATCAATGCCCAAACCACATATTTGAATGCGGGATAAGTGAAGTTGCAAACTGTCCAGCGCGCGGCAACACCGTACGTTACCAATCGAAAAAGTTAGTGCTCACCCTTTTTTGGGTGAACGTCACTGAAATCGCAATTTCATCATTAGCGCTTCAACACTCTGAGCTCATTTCTGGTTTACTGAATAATTCTGAAAGATGTTAATCAAATATATGAAAAGAGTATTTGAAATATTTAACTAAACGTTGTTAATGAAGATCAGAGGGTGCGCTGTTTTTAGCGGATGTTATCCAAAAAGGTCCGCATAATGGCTGGGTCCACAGGAGCACATGAAACACTTTGTCTTCTGTTAAATATTTCATGCCGAGCACCTGTTGTATGGTGCTTAATGAGAGTTGGGGGGAGGGGGGGGGGGGCGTGATTTATCATGCAAAGTTTTCAAAGGAAATGCAAATCCAGAGGCGCGCGTTCCTTCATACAGCCGTAGCCATGGCGCATTTTTCCAGGGGTGAATATTTTTGCCCCGAAGAAAAGCGACTGTGAGCGAGAGCAAGAATCAAGGGTCAGCGGTGCGTTTTTAAAAGAAACTTTCTCTCCGTCTGCTCGACCACCTTCCTCTTTTGAATACTAACACCGGAGAAGGAGAGATAGCGGAAATATTGGAGGCACGTGTGTCAGGGAAGTCGCTACTTAACACTCAACCAAACGCGAGGGCAGCCGAGGTAGGTTCGTGACGCTGACGACGGCCCGGAATCTTATCCGGTGCTCCGGGGGCCACGGGAAGGGCAGGACATCGGTAAAAGAGAGAGACGATCGTCAGGTGATTAGAAAGACTCGGAGGCTAGGTAGCCCTACAAAATGAATAACGGCACACCCCAAACCGCACCATAAGGCTCAATGGTTTGTGATTTGCAAGTTGATAAGACAAGAAGATTAATAATGCCGCATGATAATGGCTGGCTGAAGCTCAGCTGGGGAGATGGTAATGATGGGATATTGCTGTAGGAGCAGTTCACTGAGCCACAGTAGAGAGAGAGGGAGAGAGAGAGAGAGAGAGAGAGAGAGAGATGGAGGGAAGCCGCAGCCCAAAGGAAAGCACTCATCCCAATTGGCCCCGAGGATATGAGAGTTTGAAAAATGAGAATGCAGTTATCATTTTAATTAGATATAAAGGTTTTTTTTAAACGTACATATATAATTTCATGCTGAAATAAGGACTTCAAAGAACATATGTGTTTTGCGGTGCAATATCCTGTCGTCATCATCATCAGTTTTTTTAATACCCGCGACAGCCAGGTGGGTTAGAACAGGAAGCGATTGTGGCAACGGGATTTTTATATGGCGGTGAGGAAATTATACCAATTTATAAAGAAGCACTTTGGGTTTTTTCTTTTTTTTTCCCCCTTCCACATCACACATTTCCTCTGAGAAACAAGAGACATATCTCTCGCGGAACTTCTACATTTTTGATAATCCTGTTTGATAATGACAAGCCGTTAAACGCTGTGATCTATTTCTGCCGCTTCTCGTTACGTCTTCAACTCTGTTGACTTGTGTGTTTACACCTCAGACAAACATTTTGTCAGATCCTGATTCATCTTAATTGCATCACTTTGTCATCGCCTGTTGATCATTTATTTATTTCTTTTTTTTTTTGGCACCACTTTCACGCACAGTTCCACTGTTGTCGTCTTTGTTTTAAGCCATGCACTTAGATACAGATCAAACAGCTGTTTTTTTTTGTTTTGTTTTTTTTTTTTGTTTTTTGTCGCAGATGAAAGTTATGATTGCACAGGACATGAAGGATTTTTTTTAAAATTAAAACAAAAAATCACATCTCCAAAATGTTTTCCTGGCTGAACTGTACACTATACCAAGAAAAGGTGCCTGATCCTAACCTACCACCATATTCTCAAGAAAATTTGTAGTAAAATATATGAAAAATAAAGAACATTTTTTTTGTAAATATTCATACACATTTTTAAGGTGCATTAGTAAATTTCCAACATCACCGACAACAAGTTGGCAGATCATGCAAGTGAAAAAAAAAATACTGTAAAGTCGTCTTTTACGTGACCTAACCCCGACTCCAACCTTAAACAAAATGTAAAGGCGCATTTCTGAACACCGATTGCAAGATGCGCGTTGCACATGCATGCGGGAATTCATAGGAATATATATGAAATATCACACTTTTCAAATCCTATCAAATGAAATGAGGGATGAGAACATGTTGGGCCTAAAAACATCTCAACTTGAAGGTTTAACCGCCCTCCCATTTTCTGAAATCCAGTTATTATAAAATACCTTTGTTCTTGTGGTACATTGCAAAGTCGGCGCTAATTTCATTGCCAATATTGTGTCAAATATGTCCTGAATTTTTTGGCATTGTTATTCATGTATTTGGCACTTTTGTTGTAATTGAAGTTCTCTTAATTTTTTTGGCTGATGGTGACCAAGATTATCATTCAAAGATCATACAATCTCACGTTGTTACCAGGGTTGAGAGTCCACTGGTCCAAAACTCTTTATCTTATTTGATGGTGAATATTACAACCCCAAACTGATTTTAAAGTTCACAAATAAATGTAATACTTCAAATACCTAACAAACCAGACCCAGTGTTGTTCAATTTACAAAAATAAAACATACGATTCTGTTGATATACACCATTAATCACCTTTAATTGTACTGTTGTCTATAAATCTGTTGGGAAGGTGTCGTAGCACGGACCCACAACAGGGGGCGCAAATGAACGGACAATGAGTAAGCCAAAGGTAACAATTTACTGTTGTGACAATACACAACTAAATGTACAGAAATTGCAAAGTCAATGAACACCAGGTGACGTGTGGGCAGGCTCGAAGATAGAAGACCCCGACGAGAGAGAGACCGCGTCCCACACGGCCTCCACCACCAACGGTCTGAAGAACACCGGAGCCGCCAAGTCCCGAATCCCCAGGTGACCTCTGTCTTCGGCTGTCGACCCTGGTACTGCTGGCAGAAAGCAGAAAAAGATGAGTGAGTGTAAATCCTTACACTCAGTGGTCTACAGTCTGTGCACAGTTAGGAGGAGAACCTCCACCTCCGAATCACACACTCGTGCAGCTCCTAGTGTGACCACTTATCTGTAGCGCGGTTGTCGTCGTCACGCTCCACGCCACTTAAGGGATAAGGGTGAACACCACAGGATACCGGCTGCAACAAAAGGTCAGAATCCTAAACACTGTGTTAAAGTCAGCAGAGAAAATTACCTCACGGTAGTCGATTTCTCGGCGAGGAGGTGGAGTTCCGATCCGGCTTTTAAGATGGTGATGCTGATGATGAACGAGTGACAGCTGGTGCAGGGGATGAATGACAGCTGTCACTTCTTCAGGGTCCGGCGCCCTCTCGTGCTTGGAGCCCGCACTCCAAGCAGGGCGCCCTCTGGTGGTGGTGGGCCAGCAGTACCTCCTCTTCAGCGGCCCACATAAGGACCGCTCCTCAACGGGCGCCTCCTGGCGCCCGACCGGGCTTGTCCGGGTGTCGGCTGTAGAACTCGGCCAGGAGGGCCGGGTCCAGGATGAAGCTCCTCTTCACCCAGGAGCGTTCTTCAGGTCCATACCCCTCCCAGTCCACCAGATATTGGAACCCCCGGCCCTTACGACGGACGTCCAGGAGCCTGCGGACCGTCCAAGCAGGTTCCCCGTCGATGAGCCGGGCAGGAGGCGGCGTAGGTCCAGGTGCACAGAGGGGCGAGGTGTGGTGAGGCTTTATGTGGGACACGTGGAATACCGGGTGGATCCGCAGTGAAGCTGGGAGTTGGAGCTTCACCGCGGCTGGGTTGATGATCTTGAGGATTGGGAAGGGTCCGATGTATCTGTCTTTCAGTTTGGGGGAGTCCACACAGAGGGGAATGTCCTTGGTCGAGAGCCACACCTCCTGGCCTGGCTGGAACGTGGGGGCCGGGGACCGTCGGCGGTCTGCATGGGACTTGGCCCTCGTCCGGGCCTTTAACAGGGCAGAGCGGGCGGTCCGCCACACCCGGCGACATCTCCGAAGGTGGGCCTGGACCGAGGGCACACCGACCTCTCCCTCCACCAGCGGGAATAATGGGGGCTGGTACCCCAAACACACCTCAAAAGGGGAGAGGCCGGTGGCAGACGAAACTTGGCTGTTGTGGGCATACTCGATCCAGGCCAGATGGTGACTCCAGGCCGCCGGATGTGCGGAGGTGACACACCGAAGGGCCTGCTCCAACTCCTGGTTGGCCCGCTCTGCCTGGCCGTTGGTCTGGGGGTGGTACCCGGACGAGAGACTCACGGTGGCCCCCAGCTCCTTGCAGAAACTCTTCCACACCTGTGAAGAGAACTGGGGACCACGATCCGAGACGATGTCCGACGGTATCCCATGCAGCCGCATGACGTGGTGGACCAGGAGGTCTGCCGTCTCCTGGGCCGTCGGGAGCTTCGGGAGGGCCACGAAGTGGGCCGCCTTGGAGAACCGGTCCACTATCGTGAGGATTACGTTGTTGCCCTGGGACGGCGGGAGGCCCGTGATGAAATCCAGGCCGATGTGAGACCAGGGGCGATGAGGCACCGGCAGGGGTTGGAGGAGGCCCGTCGTCCTCCGATGGTCTGCCTTGCCCCTTGCGCAGATGGTACAGGCCTGGATGTAGTCCCGGACGTCGGTTTCCAGGGACGCCCACCAGAAGCGCTGCTGGACTACTGCCACGGTCCTACGCACCCCGCGATGACAGGAGAGCTTGGACCCGTGACAGAAGTCCAATACGGCAGCTCTTGCCTCTGGTGGGACGTACAGTCTGTCCTTGGGGCCAGTCCCCGGGTCCAGGCTCCTGGTCAGGGCCTCCCGGACGGTCTTCTCCACGTCCCAGGTAAGGGCGGCCACGACAGTGGACTCGGGGATGATGGTCTCGGTGGGGTTCGACAGCCCCGCTTTGGCTTCTTCTTCGTGCACCCGGGACAATGCATCTGGTTTTTGGTTCTTGGTCCCGGGGCGGTATGTAATCCGGAAGTCAAAGCGCCCGAAGAACAGAGACCAGCGGGCTTGCCTGGGGTTCAGCTGCTTGGCGGTCCGGATGTACTCCAGGTTCCGATGGTCAGTGAAAACCGTGAAGGGCAACGAAGCCCCCTCCAGCAGGTGTCTCCACTCTTCAATGGCCTCCTTCACCGCAAGAAGTTCCCGATTGCCAACGTCATAGTTCCGTTCAGCTGGGGTCAACCTGCGGGAATAAAAGGCACAAGGATGGAGAACCTTATCAGCCTCCACGCTCTGGGACAGCACGGCTCCTATCCCTGAGTCAGAGGCGTCCACTTCTACTACGTACTGGCGATCAGGATCAGGCTGCACCAGAACTGGCGCAGTCGAGAACCGGCGTTTCAACTCCTGGAACGCGGCTTCGCACCGATCCGACCAGGCAAAGGGGACCTTGGTGGAGGTCAGGGCAGTCAGGGGGCTAACTACCTGACTGTAACCTTTGATGAACCTCCTGTAAAAATTTGCAAAACCGAGGAACTGCTGTAGTTTCCTGCGGCTTGTTGGTTGGGGCCAATCTCTCACCGCCGCAACCTTAGCCGGATCAGGGGCGACGGAGTTGGAGGAGATGATGAACCCCAGGAAGGACAAAGAAGTGCGGTGGAACTCGCACTTCTCGCCCTTCACAAACAGCCGGTTCTCCAACAACCGCTGTAGGACCTGACGTACATGCTGGACATGGGTCTCAGGGTCCGGAGAAAAGATGAGTATATCGTCCAGATATACGAAGACGAACCGATGCAGGAAGTCCCGCAAGACGTCATTTACCAAAGCTTGGAACGTCGCGGGGGCGTTAGTGAGGCCGAACGGCATGACCAGGTACTCGAAGTGACCTAACGGGGTGTTGAATGCCGTCTTCCATTCGTCTCCCTTCCGGATCCGAACCAGGTGGTACGCATTTCTAAGATCCAATTTCGTAAAGATTTGGGCTCCATGCAGGGGCGTGAACACTGAATCTAACAGAGGTAACGGGTATCGGTTGCGAACCGTGATCTCGTTCAGCCCTCTGTAATCAATGCATGGACGGAGTCCGCCGTCTTTCTTGCCCACAAAAAAGAAACCAGCACCCATCGGGGAGGTGGAGTTTCGGATCAGCCCGGCAGCTAAGGAGTCCCGGATGTAGGTCTCCATTGATTCGCGTTCCGGACGTGAGAGGTTGTACAACCTACTGGACGGGTACTCAATGCCCGGGACTAAATCGATGGCACAATCGTACGGCCGGTGCGGAGGAAGAGTGAGCGCCAGATCTTTGCTGAAAACGTCAGCAAGATCGTGGTACTCCTCTGGCACCGCCGATAGATTGGGGGGGACTGTGACCTCCTCATTAGCTGTAGTGCCGGGGGGAACTGAGGATCCTAAACACTCCCGGTGGCAGGCTTCGCTCCACTGCGTCACAACCCCGGACGGCCAATCAACCCGGGGATTGTGCTTCACCATCCATGGAAAGCCCAAAATCACTCGGGAGGTAGATGGTGTTACATGGAACACTATCTCCTCCCTGTGATTCCCAGACACAACCAATGTCACTGGTTGTGTCTGATGTGTGATCAATGGGAGCAGGGTGCCATCTAGTGCTCGCACCTGCAATGGTGCCGGCAGAGCCACCAGAGGGAGCCCTACTTCCCTTGCCCATCTGCTGTCCAGCAGATTCCCCTCTGACCCCGTGTCTATCAGTGCTGGGGCGTGAAGGGTTAACTCCTCACAAAGGATTGTCACTGGGATTCGTGCCGATCTGCGGGGTCTTTCCGCGTGTGTAGCCCAGATTCTAAGGACGGGCGTTGTAGTTTGACCGTTCAGGGCAGTCCCTCTGCATATGCTCACAAGAGCCGCAGACAAAACACTCCCCGCGGGCCAGTCTCCTTTGTCTGTCACTTAATTTTACTTTGGCCCTGCTCGTGTCCATAGCCTCCTCAGCAGGGGGAGCTGTAGCCCCACGGGGCCCTCTGGCAGTGAAGCGTGGGGACAACGTCTTATCGGAACCGGAAGGGGGAGGGACGGCTCGTACCCGGTCACGCCCCCCGGCCTGCTCCCGACGATGCTCAGTCAAACGGTTGTCTAAGCGTATAACCAAATCGACAAGCCCGTCAAAATCCCGCGGTTCCTCCTTCGCCAGTAGGTGCTCCTTGAGGACCGGTGACAGTCCATTTACGAAGGCGGCGCGGATCGCAACGTTATTCCAGCCGGACCTCGCTGCCGCGATGCGGAAGTCGACTGCATACTCGGCTGCGCTACGGCGCCCCTGTCTTATCGACAGCAGCACGTTTGAAGCAGTCTCGCCTCTGTTAGGATGATCAAACACTTGTTTGAACTCCCGTACAAACCCAGCATAAGACGTTAGGAGCCGTGAGTTCTGCTCCCAAAGCGCCGTAGCCCATGCGCGTGCCTCTCCTCGAAGCAGATTGATAACATAAGCTACCTGGCTAGCATCTGAGGCGTACATGACAGGGCGCTGTGAAAAGACGAGCGAACACTGCATGAGGAAGTCCGCGCACGTCTCGACACAGCCCCCGTACGGCTCCGGAGGGCTTATGTAAGCTTCAGGGGATGGTGGGGGGGTTTGTTGAACGACCAGTGGTACGTCTGATTCAGGCCCAGGACCAGCCAGAGGAGGAGCTGCAGCAGCGCCCTGATCGTGCGCTTCCACCCTGGCGGTGAGAGCCTCCACTCTCCGATTAAGGAGGACATTCTGCTCGGTCACTAAATCCAACCGAGCCGTGAAGGCGGTTAAGATCTGCTGCAGCTCACCCAACACACCTCCCGCTGACGCCTGCGCTCCTGGCTCTGCCATTGGCCGTTCACGCTCGAGCTGACGCCCCTCGGAATCCATGACGATTGGCCGAGAAATCCTGTTGGGAAGGTGTCGTAGCACGGCCCCACAACAGGGGGCGCAAATGAACGGACAATGAGTAAGCCAAAAGGTAACAATTTACTGTTGTGACAATACACAACTAAATGTACAGAAATTGCAAAGTCAATGAACACCAGGTGACGTGTGGGCAGGCTCGAAGATAGAAGACCCCGACGAGAGAGAGACCGCGTCCCACACGGCCTCCACCACCAACGGTCTGAAGAACACCGGAGCCGCCAAGTCCCGAATCCCCAGGTGACCTCTGTCTTCGGCTGTCGACCCTGGTACTGCTGGCAGAAAGCAGAAAAAGATGAGCGAGTGTAAATCCTTACACTCAGTGGTCTACAGTCTGTGCACAGTTAGGAGGAGAACCTCCACCTCCGAATCACACACTCGTGCAGCTCCTAGTGTGACCACTTATCTGTAGCGCGGTTGTCGTCGTCACGCTCCACGCCACTTCCAGATAAGGGTGAACACCACAGGATACCGGCTGCAACAAAAGGTCAGAATCCTAAACACTGTGTTAAAGTCAGCAGAGAAAATTACCTCACGGTAGTCGATTTCTCGGCGAGGAGGTGGAGTTCCGATCCGGCTTTGAAGATGGTGATGCTGATGATGAACGAGTGACAGCTGGTGCAGGGGATGAATGACAGCTGTCACTTCTTCAGGGTCCGGCGCCCTCTCGTGCTTGGAGCCCGCACTCCAAGCAGGGCGCCCTCTGGTGGTGGTGGGCCAGCAGTACCTCCTCTTCAGCGGCCCACATAACAAAATCTGTTGAATTGGAAATCAACAAAAATGGTAATTCACCATAATTAAATGGGTTTTTTAAAAAATTGTCACACTTTTGTAACATTACTTAACCTACTTTAGTGTAACATATAGCCTACCATGAATGTAAAAACTACTTCAACATGCTCCCTTTAAAACTAGGACTAGTGGACTCTAGGACTAGTCCCCTTTCGAAGCCGCCAGGATTAAAATCTGTAAACGACTTTGGACAAGGGGAATGTTAAGCATACTGGCGATGTAAGCCTGTTCATTCTTTATTTGAATACTAAAGAGTGCCATATTTTCCAGAGTATAAGTCTGGATTGTTTTTTTCCTAGTTTGGAAGGCTGTGTGACTTATACTCTGGTGCAACTTATATACCTAAAAATCATGCATTTGTTCCTCATAATAATAATCATACTAACTATTTCTATTGGACTTTCACAGGAATTAAACAAAAATAAATTAAAATATTAAAATAATATATGCCAATAATAAGTGCACTACAGCATTGCACAGACATTAATGAACTGACAATTTTGGCATCTTTACACTGGCTCCCTGTCTTTGTGAGAGCAGATTTTAAGGTTTTGTTATTGACTTATAAAGTTGTTCATGGACTGGCGTCGTCTTATCTGGCTGGTCTGGTGGAACCTTACATGCCGGCCCGGGCTTTGCGGCCGCAGGGTGTGGGACTTCTCTGTGTTCCCATGGTGAAGAAGTAGTCAGCGGGTCAAAGAGCTTTTTCTCATCGTGTACCAACCGTGAGGCAGTCGGAGTCCGTGGACATTTTTAAGTCAAGACTTAAAACCCATTTTTATTCTCTTTCTTATGAATTGTTTTTATTCTTTATCTGTTTTATTCTTTTACTTCTGTTTTTAATTATGTATTTGAATTTTTTTTTCATTTTTTTATTCTTTATTTAATTTTTATATTGAATTGTTTTGTGTGAGGCGCCTTGAGACGGCTTGTGATTTGGCACATTATAAGATGATTAAATTGAAATTGACAGTACAGGAAAAAGGTGCAAGTTATACTGTGGGTTTTTTCTCTTCAAGAGTGCTTTTTTAAATGCTTAAATAAATCAAAAGAATCTCCCCATTTTAATATTTGTGATGTTACTGCAGTTGCAACTGAGTGGGAAGAAGCTTTTTAAGTATCAAGAGTGTTTATTGAACCAAGGAGCAGCTAACTTGATCAGGTCACCAACAGATGATTGAACGCCATTAGTGTGATCACATGTGGGTTGAGGTCGGTGCGGCTCCAAATGTTCCCCATACATCCATTAATGAGTCATTAATGGTCATTTAGGCTTAATTAACGTGGCAGATTGGGGACTCCAGAAAGCCATAACTCCACTGCTGCTTTTAATGCTCGAGAAAATGTCAGATGACACAATTCGGCCATGTGTAGGAGGCCTATTTGTGAAAATAGTCACACTAACATGTGACAAGTTAATGATGTGACAAGTTGTGCTCCAAAGATCAATCTTGACAGCTGATCCTGTTATTGGTAGCACTTCACAAGAATAACCACACCAGCAAATTTCCTCTTGACATACATCTTACACAGTTGTTTTAGTAGTTAAAACTAATAAAATCTGATCGCTTTTTTGATTGCTGATAGGTGATTTTAATCTGTGTGTAATCACTTACCTTTGATCTTCATCTCTCATCAAGTCTCTGAACTTTGATAGTGATCATTGAACAGGTATCCCGATTATTGACCTGTGAACTTGATTGTTGACCGCTGATCAGTTATCTTTGCTAACCTGCAGTCCCAGTCTTTGTGTCTGGTCACTCATCTTTGATCGAATCTTTGATCTCGATCACTCATCTTAAAAATGTTCTTGATCTTTTCATTCTGATCACTGAACATATATCCTGATATTTGATGTTTTTTTTTCTTTCTTTGTTAAGCATTGATCTGAATCTGGACTAAAGAACACTTATGGATAGATGATCATGGGATCACAATCGCTCACCTGTGATCTCATCTCTTGATCCTGGTGACCTGTGATTCCACTCCTTGTTTGATCATATTCCTGACCTTTGAGCCAGCGAGCATGATTATTGAATCACTTAACCTGTTTCTAAGTGCCAACCTGTGATCCTGATCTTTTTCCTATGATCACTAATCTTTGATCCCAATCTTTGCTATTGATCGCTCATTTTTTAAAATCATGTTCCTGACCTTTTTATTTGTGATTGCTGATTGTAGAGTCATATTGATGATTTTTGTTCCTGATCATTGACCTATGTTTAACATTTGATTCAGATCTCCAGGCTTTGATCCTGATTGCTGTCTTTTGATGTATCCCTTGATCAGGATGCAAAGAGGAGAACGGACACTAGTTCTGAGTGAAAACTTTGTTGTTCATCAGCTTGAGGTGCTCCACATCTGGTCAAAGCCAGAAGTACATTGATTCTTGGTCGGAGGCCTTTTTAACTTCCACACATGGTTTCTTGGTGAGGAGGAATTTGTGGAAAATTGCAACCCTCTGACAAGTTGCATGCACTGTGCGCTTGCTGCTGCCTCTGTCAACACAGCAAAAGACATCTGATTAACATGGTGGGACTCTCGTGCATTAAATGCTTATGCACTGCCAGTCTGGCTGTGAAAACCAGCAGCAGAAAAGCTGTGATTACAGCACACACATAGGGTGTGTTGCTTCACTCACTGCCCAGGTTGACATTAATCCACTTCATTTTTACGTAGCAAACAAATGTCTTCTGCTGTATTAAGGTTTAAAATTACATTTATAGTAGAACCTTTAAAAACTGAAGAGGATGTCTGAACATAAAGTACTGTGCAAAATGCAAAACTGAGAAAAACAACCTTTCTGGCACAAATTTGACAAACTCTAAAGGCAAAAAATAATGAAATAGAACAATCTTATCTGAAGCACAGTTTAAGAACAACCTTTTAATAAGATGAAGCAACTATTGCCTCATCAAACAATGTGTTACTGGTTTGTGGCAATGTTTAAATTGCCTACACCTAGCCAATAGCTGCGTCCTATAGGATAAAACTGCTTCTGTGCGTGATTCAAACCCAGCCAATGCTTTAGCACCACAGTGAATGAAAACTGACAATGGACATAGTCAACGGAGAAGTGTAAAAATTGGTTCATTTAAACCAAATAGTTTATTGTCATTGCTGTCAACCTGTCCATTGCAATGGTGATGGACAGGTTGATGGATGAGAAAAGACAGGAGTCTCCATGGACTGTGATGTTTGCAGATGACATTGTGATCTGTAGTGAGAGTAGAGAGCAAGTTCAGTCTAGACTGGAGAGGTGGAGATATGCTCTGGAGAGCAGGGGAATGAAACTCAGTAGGAGCAAGACTGAGAGGGAGCCCAGTGGAATAGTGCAGTTACAAGGAGTAGAAGTGGTGAAAGTAGATGAGTTTAAATACTTGGGGTCAACTGTCCAACGTAATGGAGAGTGTGGTAGAGAGGTGAAGAAGAGAGTGCAGGCAGGGTGGAGAAAGGTAGCAGGAGTTGATTTGTGACCGAAGATTGTCAGCAAGACTGAAGGAGAAAGTTTACAAGACAGTAGAGTGACCAGTTATGCCGTACGGCTTAGAGACGGTAGCACTAACAAAAAGACAGGAGGCAGAGCTGGAGGTGTTGAGATTCTCTTTGGGAGTGACGAGAATGGACAAGATTAGGAATGAACATCTCAGAGGGACAGCTCAGGTAGGACAGTTTGGAGACAAAGTCAGAGAGGCGAGATTGAGATGGTTTGGTCATGTGCAGAGGAGGGACCCAGGGTATATAGGGAGAAGGATGCTGAGGATGGAGCCACCAGGCAGGAGGAGAAGAGGGAGGCCAAAGAGGAGGTTTATGAATGTGCTGAGGGAGGACATGCAGGTGGTTGGTGTGACAGAGGTAGATACAGAGGACAGGGTGAGATGGAAACGATTGATCTGCTTTGGCGACTCCTAACGGGAGCATCCGAAAGTAGAAGAAGAAACCAAATAGTTTATTCTCGATATCGTCTACTTTTGGGGATGCGCTGAATTTTTCAATGCCACAAAATTTTAAAGTGGAAGGTGAGCCGTAATTTACCTGAGTATAAGGACGTGCAGCGAGGAAAGCTGTTTTATGACCCATTGTACCTCCTTTGAGTATTCGGTTCAGTTGGCCAACATACATCAAACCACAGGACAACACAAAAAATATGGAGTATGTTTGTATGATGTAAGTACACTTCACTCACAACAAGATGCTCCAAGGTTCTGTGCCACATGTGCCCTATTTTCCCTGTGGATCTGGAGTCGCATCAAGGACATTCAGGATCAAACTTGTACTAAGTCAACGTGTGGCTCCATATCGGATCTGCTGTGGCGATCCAAAGTATAATGTTGTGAAAGTGTAGGAACACGGACCCACAACAGGGGGCGCAATGAATGGACAATGGAGGAAGTAAAAAACAAGATTTACTACTGAAACAAGCACGAGTAGTATAACAAACACAATGTTTAGGGTCGAATCCGCTGGTGTCGTGTGGGCAGGCTTGAAGATAGGAGACGTCCGTCTCAGTCGAACCGGAACCACCCAGATCTCCACTGCCACCGAACCCCGGAAATACTGGAACCGCCAAGTCCCGAATTCCCAGGTGGCCACTGCCTCCGCTCGTCGGATCCGGTACTGCTGGCAGGAGAGAGCAAGAACACACAGGAGTGGATGAACGCACCCAGTACAGAGAGGGGAGAAGCCGCCTCCACCTCTTGGCAAAGTTCAGCAGGAAGGTGAGTACTTATCCAAAGAAGGAGGGTCTCAGTAGTCACCAGTCCTGAAAGGTTTAACAAGTTTATCAATCACAGAATATGCTGCAGAGAATGTTACCTTGGTCTTAGGCGATATCTCGGCACTGAGGTGGAGACGCCGTCCTCCTGATATACCTCGGTGCTGAGTAGAAACAGCTGTGTTTGGTGATGGGTGACAGCTGTCACCCAGATTACTCCCATGATGCGGTAGCGCCCTCTGGTGCCTGGAGCCCGCACTCCAGGCAGGGCGCCCTGTGGTGGTGGTGGGCCAGCAGTACCTCCTCTTCAGCGGCCCACACAACAGGACCCCCCCCTCAACGGGCGCCTCCTGGCGCACGACCGGGCTTGTCCGGATGGCGTCGGTAGAAGTCGGCCAGGAGGGCCGGGTCCAGGATGAAGCCCTTCTTCACCCAGGAGCGCTCCTCGGGGCCGTACCCCTCCCAGTCCACCAGATACTGAAAACCCCGGCCCATCCGACGGACGTCAAGGAGCCGGCGGACAGTCCAAGCCGGTGCTCCGTCGATGATCCGGGCAGGAGGCGGTGCCGGTGCAGAGGGGTGAGGTGTGAAGAGGCTTGATCCGGGAAACATGGAAAACTGGATGGATCAGCAGTGAGGCCGGAAGCTGGAGCCTCACTGCGGCGGGGTTGATGACCTTGAGGATTTTATACGGTCCGATGTATTGTTCTTGCAGTTTAGGTGAGTCAACCTGTAGGGGAATGTCCTTGGTGGATAACCAGACCTCCTGCCCAGGACGATACTTGGGGGCCGGGGCTCGTCGCCGGTCTGCATGTTTCTTCGCCCTCGTCCGGGCCTGCAACAAGGCAGAGCGGGCGGCCCGCCACACCCGACGGCACTTCCGTAGGTGGGCCTGGACCGAGGGCACACCGACCTCTCCCTCAACCACCGGAAACAAGGGGGGCTGATACCCCAAGCACACCTCAAACGGGGAGAGGCCGGTGGCTGATGACACTTGACTGTTGTGGGCGTACTCGATCCAGGCCAGGTGGGTACTCCAGGCCGTCGGGTGCGCGGCTGTCACACAGCGAAGTGTCTGCTCCAGTTCTTGATTCGCCCGCTCTGCCTGCCCGTTGGTCTGGGGATGGTACCCAGACGAGAGGCTGACCGTGGCCCCCAGTTCCCGGCAGAAGCTCCTCCAGACATGCGAGGTGAACTGGGGACCGCGATCGGAGACGATGTCTGATGGTATGCCATGCAGACGGACGACGTGGTGGACCAGGAGGTCCGCTGTCTCCTGGGCCGTAGGGAGCTTCGGGAGGGCCACGAAGTGGGCCGCCTTGGAGAAACGGTCCACTATCGTGAAGATAACAGTGTTTCCCTGGGACGGCGGGAGACCCGTGACGAAATCCAGGCCGATGTGGGACCAGGGGCGATGAGGCACAGGCAATGGCTGTAGTTGCCCTGAGGTCTTTCTATGATCGGCCTTGCCCCTGGCGCAGGTGGTACAGGCCTGGACGTAGTCCCGGACGTCGGTCTCCAGGGATGCCCACCAGAAGCGTTGCCGGACGACTGCCACGGTCCTTCGCACCCCTGGGTGACAGGAGAGCTTAGAACCGTGACAGAAGTCCAGGACTGCGGCCCTAGCTTCTGGTGGGACGTACAGTCTGTTCTTTGGTCCGTTTCCGGGGTCCGGGACACGGGTCAGGGCCTCCCTGACGGTCTTCTCCACGTCCCAGGTGAGGGCGGCCACGATAGCGGACTCCGGGATGATGGGATCCGGGGGATCCGACGGTTCCGTTTTGACCTCATCTTCGTGCACCCGGGACAATGCATCCGATCTCTGATTCTTGGTCCCGGGGCGGTAGGTAATCCGGAAGTCAAAACGGCCAAAGAACAGTGACCAGCGGGCTTGCCTGGGGTTCAGACGCTTGGCGGTTCTGATGTACTCCAGGTTCCGATGGTCAGTGAAAACCGTGAATGGCACGGCTGTTCCCTCCAACAGATGTCTCCACTCTTCGAGGGCCTCTTTCACAGCAAGGAGTTCCCGATTGCCGACGTCATAATTCCGTTCAGCGGGGGTCAACCTGCGAGAAAAATAGGCACACGGGTGAAGGACCTTATCGGTCTTCCCGCTCTGGGAGAGCACCGCTCCTATCCCTGAGTCCGAGGCATCCACTTCAACCACTAACTGGCGGCTAGGATCGGGCTGCACCAGAACTGGTGCAGACGAGAAGCGCCGTTTCAACTCCTTGAACGCGGCCTCGCACCGGTCCGACCAGGTGAAGGGAACTTTTGGAGAGGTCAGGGCTGTCAGGGGGCTAACTACCTGACTGTAGCCCTTGATGAACCTCCTATAGAAATTAGCAAAACCGAGGAACTGTTGCAACTTCCTACGGCTTGTTGGTTGGGGCCAATCTCTCACCGCCGCAACCTTGGCCGGGTCCGGGGCGACGGAGTTGGAGGAGATGATAAACCCCAGGAAGGACAAAGAAGTGCGGTGGAACTCACACTTCTCGCCCTTCACAAACAGACGGTTCTCCAACAACCGCTGCAGAACCTGACGGACATGCCGGACATGAGTCTCAGGATCCGGGGAAAAGATGAGTATATCGTCTAGATATACGAAGACGAACCGGTGCAGGAAGTCCCGCAAGACATCGTTTACCAACGCTTGAAAAGTCGCGGGAGCATTAGTGAGACCGAACGGCATGACCAGGTACTCAAAATGACCTAAGTGGGTGTTAAATGCCGTCTTCCATTCGTCTCCCTTCCGAATCCGAACCAAATGATACGCATTTCTAAGATCCAGCTTGGTGAAGATTTTGGCTCCATGCAAGGGAGTGAACACTGAATCCAACAAGGGCAACGGGTATCGGTTGCGAACCGTGATCTCGTTCAACCCCCTGTAATCAATGCATGGACGAAGCCCGCCATCTTTTTTACCCACAAAAAAGAAACCTGCGCCCATCGGTGAGGTGGAATTCCGGATCAATCCGGCAGCTAACGAGTCCCGGATATAGGTCTCCATTGATTCGCGTTCCGGCCGTGAGAGGTTGTACAGCCTACTGGACGGGAACTCACTGCCTGGAACCAAATCAATGGCACAATCGTACGGACGGTGGGGAGGAAGCGTGAGAGCCAGATCCTTGCTGAACACGTCAGCGAGGTCATGATACTCCGCTGGCACCGCCTTCAGATTGGGCGGGACTCGGACCTCCTCCTTAGCTTGGGAGCCGGGAGGAACCGAGGAACCGAGACACTCCCGATGGCAGGTTTCGCTCCACTGAACCACTACCCCGGACGGCCAATCAATCCGGGGATTGTGCTTAAGCATCCATGGAAACCCTAAAACCACACGGGAGGTGGCCTGAGTCACAAAGAACTCGATCACCTCCCGGTGGTTACCTGACACCACCAGAGTTACTGGAGGTGTCTTGTGCGTGATTGGTGGGAGTAGGGAGCCATCTAGTGCCCGAACCTGCACAGGCGAGGTAAGAGCCACCAGAGGGAGCCCTATCTCCCTGGCCCATCTACTGTCAAGCAGATTCCCCTCAGAGCCCGTGTCCACCAGTGCTGGGGCCTTCAGGGTTGAGTCCTCGAACAGGATCGTGACTGGGAGTCGTGTAGCAATGTGGGTGTGTCCCACGTGAATGTTTTGGCCCACCCCTGGCCCAGTCTCTAGGGGCGGGCGTTGGAGTTTAACCGCTCGGGGCAGTCGTTTGCCATATGCTCACTCGAGCCACAAACATAACAAGCTCCGTGGGCCCGCCTCCTTTGTGCTCCAGGTGCCCTAAATGTTGCCCTGCTCGTGTCCATAGCTTCGTCAGCAGGGGGAGCCATAGGCGCACGGAGCGCAGGAACAGAGGAGCGTGGGGAGGGCGGAGCTCGATCGGACCCGGAAGGGAGAGGGACGACGCGTGCCTGGCCACGCCCTTCGCCTCGTTCCCGACGGCGTTCTTCTAACCGGTTGTCGAGTCGTATGACTAGATCGATAAGCCCATCTAAATCCCGCGGTTCGTCCTTAGCCACCAGGTGCTCTTTTAGGACCAGTGACAGTCCGTTTATAAAGGCAGCGCGGAGGGCAGTGCTATTCCAGCCGGATCTCGCCGCCGCGATGCGGAAGGCGACTGCATAGGCAGCTGCGCTCCGGCGTCCCTGTCGAATGGACAGTAGTGCGGTTGAAGCGGACTCTCCTCTATTGGGATGATCGAACACCGTTCTGAGCTCCCGTACAAACCCATCGTAAGTATGAAGGAGCCGTGAGTTCTGCTCCCAGAGCGCTGTAGCCCAAGCGCGTGCCTCCCCACGAAGCAGATTTATCACATAAGCTACTCTGCTAGCGTCAGTCGCGTACATCACGGGACGCTGAGCGAAGACGAGCGAACACTGCATAAGAAAGTCCGCGCACGTCTCCACACAGCCTCCGTACGGTTCTGGAGGGCTTATGTAAGCTTCTGGGGACGGAGGAAGGGACCGTTGAACGACCAGTGGAACGTCACTTTCACGCGCAGGGTCCTCGGGAGGGAGAGCCGCAGCGGCGCCCGAAGGGCGTGCCTCCACTTGTGCGGCGAGAGCCTCCACCCTGCGGTTTAGGAGAACGTGCTGCTCGGTCATTAAATCGATCCGAGAGGTGAAAGCGGTGAGGATCCGCTGCAACTCACCGATTACCCCTCCCGAAGCCTCCGCTGCGCCTTGGTCTTCCATTGGCCGTTCAACAGCCGGTTGACGCCCCTCGGGATCCATGACGCTGGCCGAGATATCCTGTTGTGAAAGCGTAGGAACAAGGACCCACAACAGGGGGCGCAATGAATGGACAATGGAGGAAGTAAAAAACAAGATTTACTACTGAAACAAGCACGAGTAGTATAACAAACACAATGTTTAGGGTCGAATCCGCTGGTGTCGTGTGGGCAGGCTCGAAGATAGGAGACGTCCGTCTCAGTCGAACCGGAACCACCCAGATCTCCACTGCCACCGAACCCCGGAAATACTGGAACCGCCAAGTCCCGAATTCCCAGGTGGCCACTGCCTCCGCTCGTCGGATCCGGTACTGCTGGCAGGAGAGAGCAAGAACACACAGGAGTGGATGAACGCACCCAGTACAGAGAGGGGAGAAGCCGCCTCCACCTCTTGGCAAAGTTCAGCAGGAAGGTGAGTACTTATCCAAAGAAGGAGGGTCTCAGTAGTCACCAGTCCTGAAAGGTTTAACAAGTTTATCAATCACAGAATATGCTGCAGAGAATGTTACCTTGGTCTTAGGCGATATCTCGGCACTGAGGTGGAGACGCCGTCCTCCTGATATACCTCGGTGCTGAGTAGAAACAGCTGTGTTTGGTGATGGGTGACAGCTGTCACCCAGATTACTCCCATGATGCGGTAGCGCCCTCTGGTGCCTGGAGCCCGCACTCCAGGCAGGGCGCCCTCTGGTGGTGGTGGGCCAGCAGTACCTCCTCTTCAGCGGCCCACACAACATATAATGGGATAAGACGAGTTTTTGATAAAGTGTGCTCAGGCGTTCGCTCAAATTATTATGCAGTTTGATGTAGTGATGGTGTCAGGAGGAACTAGACTGTAAACCCACAAAGTAATCAGGTTTTTATTCATCTAAAAACTGTGTAATTTTCCTTTGTATATTCATATACTTCATATAGTTTATTTCAAGTCTCTTCAACCACACCCACTGTTAGTTTTCTGTATTCCATAAGCTGATCTGACGCATCAAAGTTCACCAACTTTTAATTAGTTTGTCCTCTTTATGGGTCATTTTAACTTGGATGTGTAAAAGACTGCAGCGTGCATTTTACACAGTACATACCTGGTTTTCCCAAAGTCTAGGAATACATTGCTTACCTTAATAAAATAGGCTAATTTCTTTATTTCCTTTTCTTTCGGTTTGAAATTTAACAACAGGAAATTAGAATTACATTTTTTTCACATTGACCCATGAATGAAGAAAAAAAAATCAAAAACTACATTTATACAGAAATACGAAGGTGATAAAAGTTTTGCAAAGTGTTATATTTGCACAAACTGTTTTTGCAAGAATTATTAGGACAGGAAATAGGCACAGCCGAATGTCGATGTCCCATGTTGAGGGCATTTTGTTTAAAAAAAAAAAAAATGGGCGGGGGGGAGGGCTGCTAGATAAGAGTGTAATCTCCTCAACATTTTCCTTTTTTGTTTCAATCTAGATTTCTTCTTTGACAAGTGATAATTAGATAACACTCAGCAATTAGCGTTAAATTGCTTTATCGGGGTCCTTATTCCTGTGTACATATGACGAACGCAGTCGATATTCCCGACCGACAAAAGGTTGTTTGTCCAAAGTGGGATTAACACTCTGCCCCACAACCCAACTGGTTGGCCGTCATCATCATGTCACAAAGCGAAACGAGCCGCATTAGCGAGCGTGCATCCGGTTTACACCCATTAAACGCCCGCAATAATATCCCGATTGTGCGGCTTCCTGGACGTCGCCTCGGTAAGCAGCGATAACAGAAAGCGAGGCGTGAAGATGCGACAGTGTCAATAACGGTAATCATCCCTGGGCAGGAAATAATGAAGTGAATGTGCCATGTCAGCCATAAATGCTTTTGATATCCGCTAATGAAATGAAGTGGGAGAAAATTTATCTGAAGGAAAACGAGAAAAAAAATACAACAATCAATAATGCCATCTGTAATGATAAATATGAAATCTGTGTAGAGTGAATATTATTTTCCCTGTCTAAGGATGCCAGCCGGATTATTTGGATGATGACGAGAGAGAGATCCAGAGAAGCTTATTTGTATGGAAATGTGAGATTGATTATATTTATTTGCTGGCTCGGTGAGACGTTCGCCCACGTGCACACTCGCCAAGAAGAATAAGCGACATCCGTGCAGTCCGGTCGTCAGGCAGCTGCTTTTCTGTCTGCTCCATGTACAGGCCTTTATGATGGAGGAAAGAAATAATAGAGGAGAGAGAGAGAGAGATCAGTCATCTAGCTGCCAGCTCCAGCGAGGCGCACCTCTCCAGAATATTCTAATTAACAGACCTCCTCACGACTCGCAGCGAGGACCAATTCTGTAATTTCTTAATCACTTTTTTGGCAACCTTTGCGCGTGCCCTTGTTAATGCCACAAATTGAATGTTTCTTTGGTTTCTCTCTAAATAGGGTATCAAGCAGCGGCGGCACCGCCGCTTAACGAAATCTATTATTGTCATTTGCATAGGGGCCTTTTTTTTTTTTTTTTTTTTTAGTGGCAGGATCCTTCAGAGGGGCGAAGAACAAAGAGCTCATGAGGGAGAAAATAGGACAGAAATGATCCGGCGCTGCCTCGAAATGTGACGTCAAGCCGCCTAATGAAATCTTTTGACTGCGACCACAGCAAATGGCGGAATCTATATCTGACACTTAATGGTTTGCATAGAAATTAAAGAAAGGGAGTGGGCGAAGGACCCCCCCTCCCCCCCCCAACCCTTTCGCTTGATGTCCCCTGATTAATTTACGGCACTTTTGTTACATTGGCATCGTCAAAAATAAATTAACCACGCCGGAAATATTAGAAACGGGGGGGGGGGGGGGTACAATTTATTAGAGAAAAAAAGTGAGATGAGATTAAATAAAACACCTAATTGACAGAAGAAGAAAGTCACCGAGCGCAGAGCCACTGTTTTGCCGCCGTGTGTGTGTGTGTGTGTGTTTGTGTGTGTATGTGTTTGGAGGGTGCAAGAACTAAAGAACGAGCGAGGAAAAAGCAGCACTCGGCCACTTGATTTCCTCTGAAAATTAATCGGCTATCAAACAATCTCTGTCTGCCGAGGCTGATTATACGGCGGGGGAGGGGGGGGGCGCATTGGTGGTGGGGGGGTGGAAGGAGAGAAAGGGAGAGAATGCCCTTTGTGTAGGTGAAATGTGTCGGCGACTGTCATCGTAATATACCTCAGTGAAATGAAGGTTAATTCTGATGTACAGCCTGCATGGCCGTCATTATCGGCGAATCATGAAAATAAATTAAGCCACTGAAATAGATACTCCTCGGGTACGCGGCGGGGATCTCATGAAGGATGGACGGCTGAACTTTACAGATTATTATTGGGAAATAGTGCCGAATTCAATTAATGCACCTAAAAGACACCTTTATAGAGGGCAGCCGTAATTTAAATGACAGCAGGGTGTAATTTTGCTTGTTATAAGTCAAATTTGCAGAGTTTCATGTTTCTTGCTTTTTTCCCCCTCCGCACCTCCTTTTTCACCCAACCCTTCCATCGCCTTTCTTTATTTTCCTCATTGTTGGAGATGGCAATGAAATTCTTCAAAACGCTTTAACCATGTTGAGGTTTATGCTGATCTTTTTTTTTTTTTTTTGAATAATTTGTTGCGTTTCCAGCGCTGTAACCTCTCTTCTCCGTACTGTAATCCTCACGCCGCGCACTCAACCCACGCTGGAGCTTTTATGCAGATCCAGTCCCGCCTCGAAAACTGAATGAGTGCCCGATGAACTGGGTAAACGGCTGACCTCTCACCCGCGCACACTGGCGAGAGAAGCCGGTGGTTTAATCCAGGGCCGCTGTCTGACAAGCGGGTGGACACGGCGAAGGCCATATAGCGCTGACCCTCACCTTATCTATTAATCTACACCTCTACACCTGGTAGGGGGAGGGGGGGGGGGCTGAACTCACATCTCAAAGAGGCTCGGCGTGCCTGATTAACGCACATCAACTCTCCAGTCCACTTCCTGTTTGCCCAAAATAAAAGCCCAAATGCTTACAAACTCTAATTTACACTGTTCTGTTTTCCCTTTTACGACCTCACACCACGCGCTAAGATTACCTCGCTCTGAGCGTTTTACAGCATTTTCCGAACAACCCGGAAAAATAACCGGGTCGTAAAATATTTGCGGAAATGTTTCCAGCCCGTCGAGCTCTTATCTCACTTTCTGTCTCTGCGTATCTTGTTTAATTTGACATAAATAATTTCTCCCGCATCTAAACATAAGGCCGTGTTAAATATTTATATGCTTGTTTTTTTGTTTTATTTATTTTTTTACTTTATTTTACGGGAGATTTGTGCGATGCAAAATAGAAATGGAATCAGGCGCGTCTTTATGGCGCGTGAAATACATGAAGGGATTAAGGAGCAAGCTTGCAAGAATGCTGTAGATTGAAAATTGCATCATAAAAAGCAAAAGGGCGACACCTGAAAATAGCTGGATAAAAACCTTGCATATAAAAAGTTGCGAGTTGTTAAAAGTATATTAAAAAGGGGGGGGGATCCAACCACTGATGTATTCCATTCTGCGCCCAGTGAGTGAAGCCAAATAAGAATAATTGTATTTGAGGGTAGAATGTAGTAATTTAGACTGTTAAAACCATTGGTGTCATCTTTATTTAATCTCACCCATGGAGAAAACTCATATCCTCTCTTTCTTTTTTTTTTTCACCCCCAAAGCCAAACACACACAAATCTTCCTCCCCCCCGCTCCTCCACTAGAACAGTTTAAAGAACCCTTCCACCATCATTATTAGTATTGAACTCATTTCTAAATTCTGAAATTGGCCGAGGAAGATCATTCATTGCGGTGGATAGTAAAATCAATCGCATTTGTGTCAGGCGGGTTTGGGGGGGGGTCTGTATCCGGCTCCTGCGGTGGGTTGGGAGCTGAGAGTACAGTACACAGCGTGCAGACAAAAGGCGAGTGAAAACTAGGGGAGTGAGGCCACCTCTTGACGACACGGATACACTCACACGTGCACGCATGCATAACTCACAGTGGAGTCAGAGAATTAAAAAAAAATGTAATAAAATTAAAAAAAACAAACAAAACAAATAATGAGCATCCTTTATGCAAATCACGTATGTGAAAATTACACCATTTAATTGTTTTATCCAGTTCCATATCGCGTGTTGCAGAGTATGCATACTTTTTTTTTTTTTTTTTCTTTCTGAAGGCGGGGCGCAGTGACGGAACGAGGACAGCTTATCCCAGTGAGAGTCAAATCAATCAAGTCCTTTTTAATCACCACTCTGCTTTTATAGTGTGGCAGTAATGATGGAAGCCTATGTCAGGGCGAGCCCCCTAAGACCACCCCCCCAACCCTACACCCCACCACCTCCTACATGCAGCTCAGATTGAAGCCCCCCCCCCCCCCCCCCCACACACACACACACACACATACCAACTGATGATTTTCATTTCCCAATTACATTATCTTATTAACCAATCAGTTGCCGGCCTTATCAATAATTAATGTCTCCCTAACTATTAGGATGTAGATTAGATTAAACGCCAGTCTCTTGCCTCCCCATCTTTGGTAGTTTTAATGCAGCCCTTAATGGTTGTGTGATTTCAAGCTGTGTAAATGGATTTATTTGTCCACTAAAGCTGTTCTGCTCGATGGTGAATTTTTATTTGATAATTGTAAATTTTTTTTTAATGTTTTTACATGTGACTTCTTGTGTTAGTGTGTCCATTTGTATTTTCTGATTAATAATAGATTTTTTTATTAATCCATCCATTTTCTATACCTGCTTACTCCAATTAAGGGCCACAGGGGGCGGAGCCTATCCCAGCAGTCGTACGGCACCTATGGACAATTTGAAGTTTTCAGTCCACCTAATCTGCATGTCTTTGGATGTGGGAGGCAGACACGGGGAGAACATGCAAACTTCACACAGAAAGTCCCCAGGTGGGAATCAAACCCACAACCTTCTTCTTGTGAGGCAACAGTGCTAACCAGTAAACCACCGTGCTACATATTTTAATTAATATTGATTTTTTTTTTTTTTTTTTTGAATAAAAGCTTGTGGGACAGGGAAATTTATTTATTTTATTTATTTTTTTGGCGCCTCTGGTATGCGCTGCTGCTCCCGCTAGCTGCCAGACGAACACTCTGAGGGGGGTGCAAAGGAACGGGCTTATGGATCGATGTCTCACTCTGCTCAGCCCAGCTGTAGCTGTTGTTTCTCACACAGAGAGGCTTTGTCGGGGCGCCGCAAAAACCAGCCGGTAACAACTGTTTGCCGTCTGCTGCCTCGGGGCCCGAGCATGGCCACGTTACGCCTCCCAGTAGCAGAGACACGGCTAGCGCGGAGGTCTCGGTCAGAATAGAAACAGACTGGGTGTTGGCTTTTGAAGCGTCAGGTCTGATGCTGGTCCGGGCAGGAAAGCGTCAGGCTGATAAAAACATGCAGTCAGTTTTGACCCCACGGGGGTGTGGCTGTTAGCTACAGCCTCGCCAAAAGGACAGGTCTTCTTCTTTGTAATTTGTTTCATAGCAAAAAAGTGTTGCAGAATGAGAAAGAAATGGTAGACAGAGGGAGGGAAACGCTCAATCTGCCTCCCGTCGTCGCCTTCGCCTTTAAGCCGGGTTTGAAACATCTGTCAGCACTCAGGCTCCGGCGGCGAGGTAGAAGCGAGCAGAGGGCCCCGGTATGCAGCAGGCCTAGCCCAGGAATGGCTGGAGCCGCTCAGCTTGGCACGACCGCCTTGTTTATTTGGCCTGACCTCGCGATCGCACTGAGGTTGCGGGACCTGCTCAGTGAAAGGAGCCATTGTCCTGCAGGAGAAATCTGTTACAAATATTTACAAAGGGGTGGGTGGGTGGGGGCAGCATGCACGGCTGTGCAGCCAGCCAGGCTCGAAGCTGTAAAAAAATCACTAACGGTGCATTTTTGTTTGGGGGGGGGGGGTTGCCACCTTCCAGTTCCTTTCAAGCCACATTTTTATTAATGAGCTCAACACTGTCGCAGATTATCAGTCATTTAAGAGCATGAAAATCAGAATGCTACTATTTTCCTCAGACTAAATCACCCCCCGCACCCCCGCACCCCATCCCTGAAGTATAACTACCCGCCGGAGATGTTTCCGCGTGGCTAAAATCCACCCTCGCTTTTAAGCAAACATACTCCCCGATTTGCTTCCCCGCTTTCTAGTTTGTGTACAACATCGTTTTTAACTACTACACCAATGTTTTTTCTTGCGGAAAAAGAGGGAAAAAAAAATCTGGAGCACATCCCCGCGCTACATTTCTTATTCCACAGGGTCCCCCTGTTAGGTCAGTAGTAACAAATGCATTTTCAAAAAGGCTGCATAAATTCGCCCCCCCTTTTTTCCTTCATCTTATAAGGGTTTTCGTGAAAATGCCACACTGGTTTTAGCTGGAATAAATCTGCTGGTTTCCATTACCCCCCCCCCCCCCCCCCCCCTTATTTTTTTCTATCCTTGCAGCCGGACCAGGCAGACGCCCTCACTGGCGCATTGACATGCAACAAAGCTAATGGTGGCCGGGACAGGAGGGCCTAATCTTCGCTAACTGACAAGATTTAAATTGAGGAGACATCTTCCGCTGATTAGCTCCCACACCCACAATTATCCAACTGGGGTGTCAAGCAAGGTTTAACATCTCCACTGATTCTGCTCTCCTGAGACATCCGGGAGGCAATGCAATCGCTTTTAATAACCGCCGCGCTCCTTTCCTCTCCCCGCATTCCCTCTCGCTCACCCCCTTCTCCTCCTCCTCCGACGCCCAGTGCTCTTCGTACAGCAGTGTTCCCGCTCTCCTCCCATCTCTCCCACCCAACCTGCATTTCTTTCTCTCTCCCTCTGCTGCTCCCCCCCCCCCCCCCGACCCAGTCATTCAAACTCGCTTCAAAATTAACCTTTTCTGCAAAAATATAATTTCTCCCAAAATGAACCCCACTGAGCTTCTTTTTTTTTTCCTTCTTCAAATCTGAAATAATTTATTCAAATTGCCCAACTTGGAACAGCAGAACAATCGAGTGGACCTCGGAATTTGGATTTTCTTTTTATTTATTTATTTTAATCTGAGAGAAGGGTGAAAATAATAATAATAATAATAATAATAATTAATAATAAATAGTAAGGGGCACATGCAGCGTCCACCTTCCATGGGCGGTGCCATGGCAGCTGGTCTCCCCCTTGAGTGTACACCCAGTTAAAAATCATCTGATCTGATTTTTTTTTTTTTTTTTTTTAGCAAATATGGTCTTATTGCTCACTGTGACATGAAACATCCCTGTGTGTTATTTTATTCACACGCACACACTGATGGGCAACGTATATGACGGCTGTGACATTGAACTCCTCCACTGCTTGACCCCATTTTACAAGTGCACGTCACTTTTGGGGGGGGGGGGGGGGGTGGAGTCACCTGAAATGATGGACACACTTGTTAATTCTCTCCTCTTTTTTCTTCAAATGTTCACACGGCATCAGCTCGGTTTAAAGGCCCTCTCAATCACCCCCCGCTGCCCCCCTCCCTCCACCCCTGCTCTCCCCTCTCTAATGAACTGTTTTCTTCCGGTGATGGAACAGGGACACAAAGCAACGTGATTAATAATTTACTGTTTAGTTTGACTAATTGATCTGTTTTGGGACACGGGATAAAAGTGAGGATGCACAATGCCTTTCATATGGCATTAATCCACAAGCCGCAAAACCGGCTCCCTCAAGATGAATAATGAACCAAACAAGATCAAATAATTATCGCTGGGGAGTCGGAGAGACAACTTCCTTCCAAACACGGGCTGAGTTTACCTTGGGTTCTCTCCATGTATGGCACAACAGAGCTGCGGAGATGTGGCTTATTACATGGCAACAAAGAATTAAGGGCTTGCAAGGACAGAGCTCAGTTTGGCTTTTGTGAAGTTCGGAAACTTTTCCGCGAGTTTTGCTTTTGCTCAACTTTGAAAACTAAAACCAGATTTTCACTGCAAAAGTCAAATATTTATTAACAAAAATTGTCATCCAACATAAATTTGGCTTGCAAGAATGAATTTTTAACAACATAACCATGCCTATAAACTTGAAGCTGTACGGCCTTTCAAATTTCAAAAAAATTTAAAATTTCATTTCTGCTGCAATCCAAGCATTACAGTGGAGGTTTGTTTTGTAATGTGTTGCAAAATCACAGCTTATTTTAAAGAAGAAAAAATATTAATCAGGTGGAATTCCATAAGAAATATGTCCCTTCAAATTTTGATCATATTGGCAGTATTGTATTATGAATCCACTATTTAAATGCTAGAATAAAATTATTGCGATTCCAGTGAAAATTCTTTTTATGACTTAAATCTTTAAAAACCTAGAAGCAGTACACCTTTAAAATACAGCCAGGCCCTTAAGAAAGAATATACCTCAAGTTTGAATCAGTTTTGTGACTTCAGACTTTAATAATGCAAGTAAATTGCCCATAAGGGCAACAGACACAAGTGGGAGTTGATTTTTGACTGTCAGTCCATCTTATTTTTGGAAAAGCTAACCTTTCAAATGAATAAACAGTCGAGACCTTGCTTCATATTTGAGCAGCTTTTGTCGCCATCTAGTGGTTGATGTGAGCATTTCAGGGCTTCTGGTACATTTCCTACGAGCTCAGAATTCAGTTAAAAAAAAAAACTGCAGGAATTTTTGGCATGCAGACATTTCACCTCTCAGTATTAAAGTCTAAATTTTTTTTTGATTTTTCAGAGTTTTACGGTTCTTGACTTTTAAAATACAAAAGTTTGTCAGAAAGACATACAGAAAGTTGTTATTTAAAGTGGCACTTGAGCAGTGCGCAGAACACGTAGCGCACCTGTGTGCTTTTATTTTGTCTGTTACAGTCCTCCCCACCAAACCGTTGACAAAAATGTGTTTTTAACCGATAACATCAACATGACAAAGTTACCTCGAAGCATGTGACCTCTGGAAGACGTTTGCAGGAACGCAAATGCTGCTCGGACCTGACAAATCAAACAACACTTCTGACTGATCGTTGCCCCGTACCCGTGTCTGCCCGTGAGCCATTTTGCTATGCTTTTTTTTTTTTTTTGCTAGGATGCGGCGGGTCGGGAGGTTAGATGAAGGGGAGCCTGTAATATATTTCTCTGTAAAACCTTAACACTTGGGTTTGGAAGGGAGGTGATTAAAAATGAAATGAGAAAAATCTCTTCCTTGATGCGGTACGAGGTCTTAAAGTAGAGGTAATGTTCACAGAGGACCCGCGTGTGCTTTTGTTTTAGCGTGTAATATGGAATCAGATTTACATTTTATTGTTTCTGATTACGCGCTGGTGGCCCATTGACCCTAATGCTGCATCCCCACCGTTGTATCTATAATGGTTATGTCTGCTACCCTGTAAATAAGGTTTAATGCAGTGAGGGTGCCCGTGTGCTCTCAGCGGTCTCTTATAAATATTCCCATGCTTGGCTAGAGAGGCTCATTATGTGTTAGCTGCAAGTACTATAAGAATAAAGCACAGACTAAAAGCCTGTCATTGTCCTATTAGTGTGTGACATACATGTGTATAGGTGCCTATTAATTAGTGATTGATTGGAGTCACTGTCTGTTAAAAAGATCTTAAGGCCAGTGGCGGCTCCAGAGATTACTTTTCTTGGGGTTGGGGGGGGGGGCTAGATGGTACAGCAAAAAAATTATAGTACATATGCAGTTTAAATATCATTTCAAGAGGGGGCATATTAGGTATATAGAGCTAACTGTTGCAGAATGTTGAAAAGACAGAAGTTATCTGCCACAGGACACAAATGCAAATGTAGAAAGTTTTGCAGGATCCATTTTTTAGCTAGAATAGACCGTCTGAGGGAACAAAGCCCACACCTTTTATGCCTGACACAGATTGTTTCTTTGTGATTCAGTGACACAATACTTTTGGTTTTGTGTGGCCTTGACACTAATTCTGTCTAGTGTTAAACCGCATAACACACAACCCTTCCACTGTTTAGATTAGATTAGATAGCACTTTATTAATCCCTTGGGAAGAGTTTCTCGGGAAAATTGAGGTTCCAACAGCATTGTATAGCAGCACACAGGGTAAGAAGCACACATAGTATCAAAGAAAGTAAAAAATAATTTGAAAATATAAATACACAAATACAAATACCAGAAATACTGCTTGCTACTGGTTTGCTGGCTGCTACTGTTCCTCTGTCTTCCTGTTACTCCTCCTCCCCCTGAGTGAGGAGTTGTACAGTCTGATGGTCTGAGGGACAAAGGGGTTTTCAGTCTGTTGGTCCTGCACTTGGGAAGGAGCAGTCTGTGGCTGAAGAGGCTCCTTGGGGTGCTGATGACAGTGTGCAGAGGGTGACTGGCATCGTCCATAATGTCCAGCAGTTTGTCCAGTGTTCTCTGCTACCGTCACCAGACAGTCCAGCTTCATGAACCACAGAGCCAGCAGCCTGATCAGTCCAGCCTGGATGTGTCCTTCTTGGATGTTTTGCCCCCCCCCAGCACACTGTGGTGTAAAAGAGGATGCTGGCTACCACGAACTGGTAGAACATCCACAGGAGTTTCCTGCAGATGATAAATGACCGCATCCTCCTTAATAATTGGTGTGGGTTGTCCAGTCCACTCCAGTTTAATCCAGAATGGCTCCAAAGCTTTTGAGTTGAACGCTTCAGATGCTGAGTTTGATCTATCAAGGTGACCCAAAGGTCATGTGACCAAGAGAAAATGGATCTAGGACTTTCATAGAAACCATACAGGTGCCGTTTCTTGAAATATCTATTCAAAACAGGTTTGACCTTTCATTGTCAAACTACTTCAACGATCATGTGACCACAAGAAAGGTGATGCAAGCCTTCCTATTTCTGTTTAAAAGTATCTTGAACAAAGTCCTTGAAATAGCCATTCTTAAATATTCACTATATATAAGCATTGGGCAAAATTTTTGTCCATTTAAGCAATCTTTCTCAAAATTAAAGCGCTTTCCTGCACTCCCACTGTGCTAGTGTAGTCATGCTAGCATCCTAAAGCAACCGCAGTGAATGCTGTCGAAACAATGGGCGCCGTAGGTCGAGATCGCTCAAGAGAATGGATGAAACAAAGGTTGAAAAGAGGATTTGGAATGGCAGATGCATACTCCAGCTACTTAAAGTTGCGACAGTGCAATCCTAAAGCCTCCTGCGAGGGAGGCAGAGTTGCTAGGTGGGAATGCAGCGCTTCTCATGAAAGCATTCGGAATTAAAGTGACGATAGTCCTCTTAGTTCTGTTTCAGCTTAGCTGTTAAACAGGCAGACAATCTAGTTGCTTTTGATACTCTACTAAAATATATCCTACCCACCCACCCCCACCCCCCTTCTCAAAAAGAGGTAGCCTAATTTTGTCACGGATATTACACAGACACGTGCATGAATCAGTGCTGGTTGTCATAATTATGTTACCATAGGGGATATTAAATGAGACAGGCCTATTTCCAAAGGTGAGACTGTAGAATCAATGCGGCACTCAACAAACCCCCGTGTCAATCATGCGAGCGATTCATATTCAACCAAAGTCAAGCGCATCTGCCTGGATGCATTATTTATGTCAGAAATAAGCAGCTTAACCGAATCATGCTAGCAGCTATTAGCAGGAGACGCGCACCTAGCTCGCTCCCCGTCTCTCTTCGGAGGCCATGTTTGAAGTCTAAATAACACAAGTTTGATTGGGGGCCCTCAAAAGCTGAAGCAATCCCACTGAAGTCTTTGCCAGCGCACACAAAGGAGCGTCTGTGTTTGTAGTTTGTCATTAGGCTGTGTATCTGTCTTTTTTCTGTCTTGCTTTCCAGCTCCGTCTCTGCGGGCCAAATAACAGCAGAGGTTAGCATGGCAGAGTTACGGCTCTATCCTCCTGTCACGAGTGGAAGGCTCTGTTTTAGATCAGCCGTCCCCGCCGCGCATGACGGCAGCTCTGAGGATAAATGTAATGCGAGTAAAAACAGCGCTGTTGACTACACAGACTTTTTTTTTTTTTAATTGCTGATGAACCAAAGCTCATTCAGGAGGTTGCGCGAGTGCTAAGCGTCGTGAGCGGGTGTCCTCCATTTCTCCCGCCGCAGTCTTTGTCCACCTTTCAAATATGTCTCATTCATAATGGATAGCTGGCTCCGGATCTGTTTTCCATCTTCTACTGACAGTTTTAGTTTTTTCTTTTCTTATTTTCCTTCACTTTTATTGCCTTTTTTAAAGCTGATGTCTGCTTGCTGTACTGTGAGAGAGTCTGGCTGTTGGTAATCCGGTGAAATTAACCTTCACTTGTAGAGCAAAGGCTTCTGATCAGCTTGGGGTTTTTGGGTTGGGACTTGTACTATTGCCGTACTCGTGAAGGAACACTGTAAAACAGACTTTTGCTGGATTTGTTTGACGGTTCTCTGGGTTTCCGGTGGGGTGGGGGGGGGATCACATGCAATACCACAAAGCCGCATCAGGTGGTCCCTCATCATCAACCCTAAATACGGCACTCTACCGGGGGGCCTCCATTTACCTCCAGATGCACGTGGAGCCACCACAGAAGCCCGAGCTCAGGTTGCCTTTTACCCCCACTTATTTAGATGCACTCGATGGCACAGTGGGGGTGCATTAGCGGCGCTCGGCATCACAGCAGCTGTAATTTCATTGTGGTTACCACATGCATCCTACTTGACTCTCAATTCACTCTCCGGGATGAGGGCCAAATAATGGGATGTGCCAGGTCTGACGAGGGCCTCCTCCACCGCCCTTTTTTATGGTTCTGTGTGTATAGACGCATATGCGTGCTATACATAGTACACGTGTAGCACCTGCACTGCTGCTGCCAGTCGTGGTGTCAAAGTAAAATAGGCAGATAGGTGTCAAAATCCAACCCCTCGTCCACGTCATGACACCTGGGTTATGGATCCAGTCGGGAATTGCCTGTTGGGGTGAAATACGGAGGGGACCTTGTGAAGCCGTGAAGGCCCAACAGGAACCCTGAACATGAAATGGCTAAACAAGAAGTCCTCAGGAGGTGATGGCTTATATCAGGGCGCCAGTAGATGGCGCCCTAGCTAGTTGTTTTTTGCTTTCTGTGCATTGTTAGAAAATATGGAAGCTTAAAATATTCAAGCCTCAGTTGTTACTGAGATCTCAGTGTGTGAATTTTACTGTTTTTTTTGTCAGTTGCGAAAGTAACACTTCAATTTGCCACACAAAGTTATGTCTTGAAAATAATCTGACACCAAAATTAAGACTCTATGACCAGGGGTTCCTAATATATGGCACACCATCCACACAAGTGCCGACACGTGTAAAAGTGGGTGGGAATATAGGCAGATTATACTGAACTAAACTTTATTTTTTATTTATTTATTGATTTTTTTATTTTTTTTTTTTTTCATAATGGAAATTCTGCATTGGCTACACAAAGTATGATTGGCATCACTTGAAGCTGTAAAAAAAGGGGGGGTGGGGGGGTACTTCATTTCCGGTTTTAACCACTAAGTTGGTCATCTTATTGCACTGTCCTTGTGTTGTTCGAAAACGCAGATCTTTGCAACTACAGAGCTGTTTGTAAACAGACTGCATTTATATAGCGTTTTTCCATCTGTATCAGAAGCTCAAAGCGCTTTACAATGATGCCTCACATTCTCTCTCGCACACACCGATGTCAGGGTGCTGCCATGCAATGCGCTCACTACACAAAGGGAGCAACTTGTGGCAGAGGTGGGAAAAAGTCACTGTCAAGTCATTCTGAAGTCATCAATCTGCAAGTCCCAAGTCAAGTCTCAAGTCAGCTGTCAAACACTTGGTGGTCATCCTTGACCACACTTGCTCGTCATTATGACTTGAGACTTGACTTGGGACTAAATGATTTGTGACTTGAGAGTGACTTGATGGTGACTTACTCCCACTTCTGACTTGGGGATTATGGATCTTGCTCAAGTACCCTCAGTGATTTTCCAACCAGACAGGGGTTTGAACCGAGGAACCTCTGGTCTCAAGCCCACTGCTTAACCACTGGATCATCACCTGGCGTTGTACTTTTTTGTGTTGTTTTGCACTTCTTGATAAATATTGCTTCCATGAACCATCTTATTACATCTTATTAAAACAAAATGCTAACTGGATTTGACATAAACATTTGCGTTAACTGGCATTAGCTTGAGCCATAGTTAGGACTATTTCAAGTTAGCATGTAGTACGCCCGCCTAGCCGGCCTGCAAGACTATTGATGGCCCCTATTAACTAAAACACCAGCCAACATTGACACTAACATTAGCATTAACCAGTGTTAGCACCATCCACAGTTAGCAGTAAGAGTGGCGAACATTTTTTGTGTTCATGCTGCAGTGTCAGATAAAAACAGCAAATTGTGTAATTATTAAAACTTTCATCTACATGCATACACCTAAATATATTTTTTAACATTCCATTAAATTGCTTTTCGCATTCTTCAAAGTGTGTAGAGTTGCACCGCTAACAACGTGCGCACTTACATTTTCTTAGACTGTGTTAGCTGTAATTTTACTAAACTGAAGCAGAAACTGCATTAAAAAAGTCTCTCTTCTAAACCATATTTCTTAACGATTAGAATCAGCAAATAAAAAAAGTAACTTTAAATTTGTATTCATGCGATAAGATCTGTGAGTCATGAAAAAAAAGCTCACAGGCCCCCACCCCCCTCCCAATCACTCAACACTGCAAACACCACTTTCATCGCACACACAAAACATTCAGGCGTGCGCGCACGGGCGGACAAACAGTGCAAGAAACAAAAATTAATCAGGACGAACAAAGCCTGTCTGAATGTGCGGTTGCACTCGCACACTCATGCGCGCGGAGAGAAAACATTAATTTATTCAGGTTAGTGGTGCGCTTTAATTATTATGACCAGCCTTTGTCTCCCCCCCTCAGTAATAGCCGGCACGTCTGTAGCTGTCAAAAACAAGCTGAAACAATTTCCACTGCTAGCGGAGAAACAAACAGCGGCACGCTCTCTCCCTCTGTAGTGTAAAAGGGCTTTTAATCAGGCCCTGGTGGATTTTCTGTTTGTTTATGGTGTGATAGGGAGAACATAGACCCGTAAATGCGTCATGTTGTTGCACAGCTTCACTGAACATTTCCCGGCAAGCAGAAATTGATAGGGAGTTTCATAATTAAGCAAATTAATGAGTTTATTCCGCGAGCAACCAAACACTTAGTACTATGCCAGCTCCTATCTCCACAGAGACATGGAAAGTCTTACTTTGTTGCCAGGGTTATTTGAGGCACGAGGTTGCATTTATTGTGCATTTGTATGTGTGCGCACAATTTTGTTGTTACAGTTCTTTTGCATGTGGCAGCCGCACAGAAAGGCGCTGCGCCGTTTTTCAAGCTAGCAGCTTAGATAAGCGGGTTTAAAGCTATGCAAATGCAGAAACGCTACAAAGACAGCATCGTTTTAAACATCAAGTACAACACAGCGGATTCTCAGCCATCTGACGCAAACAGTCCATTGTTTACTCCAAGTTACTAATACTTCCAGCGATTGAATGTTTTCTAATGTGTGTCTTCGCATAATGTCCCCTGTCACAGCAGGCTGTTAATGAGCGGCCATTTTGTGCCTTTGACTGCAGTTGCACTGGGCTTCATTAATTTCTCTAGGTCAGAGAGGTTAGGAGGGGAGGGAGCGTAAAAGGCAGTGGACGCCATCGTCTTATGAGACGAAACACTCTTGGCCGTATTAACGCCCGTACAATATGTTTCACATGCATTTTGTCCACCGCAACATATTTTGGACAAACCGCTAAGCACTTCCATGGACTCTTCTGTTCTTTTGAGGTCATTTCAGAACCAAAAATCAGGTGACGTGCTCACATTTCATCGGGCCGCTGCAGAAACACTAGAGTGCAGAGTCCTGGATGGTCTTTCAACCACCCATGTTACTGGTCCATCCCTACCTCTGTACGGTTCTGTCTTGCAGTTGTACCTTGATCAACCCTTTCGCATTTGCTGGGGGTATAATTACTTTCGAATTGAGAGTGAAGACAGTGGCTTGAAGACAGATGACGACACCCCCGCCCCTTGTCGTTTTTCAGTGAGGACAACCCTTGCCGTGACATGCAGGGCCACCCCGGAGCCGGTGGAGGAAATAAGAGGCTCTTCAGAGGACACAGACACTATTAGGTCACCACAGGTGTCCACCTGCTGTTTAGTGTCTTTTATTCTTCTGCTTGCTCTCCATTTCCCTCTTTGCTTGTCCAGCGTGCATTAGATTAGATTTTTGTTGCACAGTTCCATCGGTGTGCTGTCTATGTCTTTCTGACTGGGTAAGTCTGGGATCTGAACATGAATGTGCACGTTTGCCAATGGACTTAAATCAGCGTAGCCAGTTAAAAGGAATATTTAAAAAATTAGATGTGTTCTATATCATCATCAATTACTGTCTTTAAAAATGCGTGTCCAATTTGTACAAGTGCTAATTTGTCATTTAAATGCATCAAATTCTTTAGGTTATCCACAGTGTGAACACGGAACTTGAGTGTACACATGAAACTGTTTAGTCAGGTTTATTGTGTAAATTTGATGGAGATTAGCATAACTATATTTTTGGAAGGTGCATGCAGTAGCCAATCAGAAAATGATGATTCCATTTTATTGGAAGTCATCATGGCAGCCATCTTGGATTTGTAATAATGAGGTTTAAAATGTGAGGTTTTCAATATCTTGTATTTTTAATGATGTAGGATCTTGATTCTAGTGGCTAAATACACATTTCTCAGGGTTATGGAATCCAGTGGTGCTGAGCTCAAAAAGGAATATGTGGGAAAAACAATTGCGTGTACAAATCCAAGATGGCCGCTCATAAATCCAGGGTTAATTTCGCCAGTGATTTCATGTCTCTGGGTCTTCTGCCTGGGAAGAACTTATAGAGTCATGACTTTCTGGACACAGGTGTCCGGTGACGTTATTACCTTTACAGGCGAAAGAAGGTTGAAGTCTTTAGAGGACTGATGCTTCTCGTCTTACTGTGCAGTTGTGAGTTTTGGACAATGACCAGTGATGCAGCGTGACAAGTGAATGCCTTTACTGCTTCTCTTTGGAGAATCCTTGGGTACTGGTGGAATGACATTGTGTCAGACAAATGTCTACTTCAGATCAATATCGAAGACCCTACCAAGTTGGAAAGCCCAAGGGGTTGCCCACTTCTCATCTGGCTGCAACAGATAGCTGCCTGTTTTGGTCGATTGGGATGGACCAGATGTCTTGCTGGGTAGTTGCCATCAAGAACCCAAGGCAGTACCATAGTGCAGTAGTCTAAGTGGTATATCTAATATATCTTATGCTACTTTGCTAACATGATATCAGTCCTGACGTGGTTACTGGAGATATTCAAATGTGAAAAATACGATACAGCCCTGATGTGATTCATATGTACTACATACTGCGGTAGTGTGATGGCAGAGAGAGATGTTTAGGTCTGTATCGCTTCCTCTTCATCTCTCTTTGTTCACCTCCCTCCCTCCCTCCTTGCCCTTACTCACCGCTGATATATCTGTCTTCACCGCCTAAACGCCCCTCCCTCACCTCCGTCTTGCCGTCCGCGTTCCCTCCCACCAACAGAGACAATAAATATCATGTCACGAGGATGGCAATGCTCCTTCATGGAACACTGCATGTTTATTAGAGGCAGGAGAAGTTTAAGAGAAATGCTAACAGTGTTCATTAATGGGCCGCATCCGCGTTTGATGAGCCATGGCACATTGTAGCCAACGACCAAACGGGAGCGAGGGCGGGGCGGCAGGGGGAGAAGAGATGGGGCGACGGGCATAACGGCCACTGGTAAACGGCTGGTAATTGTGTCCAAATTGTACGGCGAGAAGGCCTCTCAAGGACTGACAGTGATGGAGCAATTATGGCAAGCCAAGCGAGCTGTGTCAAATTAGCCCTCTCCTCCCCTCCCTCCTTACTCCAAAGCCAACCCCTTCTGCCACCCGCTGACAAGGAGTCATATTTCTTTGCCCTACATAGCATTATGGAGCTAGCTCTGCTTGATTGTAAATGATAGGTGAGACCGGCTACGGCAGTTTGATGGTACAAATCGTCAATAACTTTGTACCTGAGCGCCAGGTGCCATGGGGGTGTCTAAGAAGGCATCAGAGATCCTGGTGGAGGGCGGTGCAAGAGAGTTGAGAAAGGCAGAGGGGTGGGTGTGTCTCACGTGCTCAACTACCCAACCGCGGGACTCTTTAACGGGGTAGGTCACCAGTCAGCTTCGGCTGTCAGGGATGGATCACACACAGTGGAACGCGCCTGACTTTAGTAATTACATCTGACTGCAGAGAGAGGGAATGTCTTCTTTTGTGGGCCCACAATGGCTGCATAATTTATAATTAACTGCAATCAGTTCCCTCACCAGTGTGCTCATCAAGGCTTTTTCAATTTGGGGCGGGGTACTGAGAGATTTAAGGCCAGTATGTTGCAGTTGTGGACACAGCTAACCATCAATATCTACTAATCTGCTAGCTGAAAGTTAACTATGGTAGCATAACCCAATAAAATGTTAAAAAATGTATTAAAGCTAAAACAAACCTTTAATATGAATTCAACAAAGGAGGACTTTATATATGGTGCACAAACTGAAACTTTTGACATAAATACTATTTCTTAAATTGGAATATTCATCAATAAAATGTCCCCTGTGATGTTATGTTATTGTTACAATCTATAAGCTTCAACAGGAATAAATGTATGGTTTGACAATGAAGGCCAGGGAGGCCTTCGCTGTCCTTTGGCCTCCACATTAGAAATATTACAAGGACTGCTTTCTTCCACCTGCAAAATATAGCAAAGATTCGTCCCATCCTGTCTATGGCTGATGCTGAGACCCTGATCCATGCGTTTATCTCTTCTAGATTGGACTACTGCAATGTTCTATTTTCTGGTTTACCGCCATCTAGCATTAGGGGTCTCCAATTGGTTCAGAATGCTGCAGCCAGACTTTTAACACGAAACAGAAAGTATAACCACATTACACCCATTTTGGCATCCCTTCACTGACTTCCTGTCCCAGTGAGATCTGATTTTAAGGTTCTGCTACCAACCTATAAAATTATTCATGGACTGGCACCTTCCTACCTAGCTGACCTAATTAAACCTTACGTACCGGCCCGGGCTTTACGTTCTCAGGGTGCAGGACTACTTTGTGTCCCTAAGGTGAATAAGAAGTCTGCGGGTCACAGTCTCTTATTGTGCCCCTGTTCTGTAGAATGGTCTCCCTGCATCAATAAAACAGTCAGATTCTGTGGAGATTTTCAAGTCCAGACTTAAGACGCACTTATTTTCCCTTTCACATGGCTAGCATACTGGTACAGTTTTGTTTTACGCTTTTTACTCTTTTAATTCATTTATTAGTAAACAGCGTGCCGCAGCCTCAACTTTACCTAAATTCTGGGTCTTTTAGTGAAGTTTAGGGCTAGTGGCTGGCGATCACCTTAGTATTTCTCTGTTTTTCTTGTTGTTTAATGCTGGCAAATTATACAGTATTTTTTGTCTTTCTGATGCCTGATTCTGTTTTTTCTCTCTGTTTAAGGTGCAGCTCCATCCAGAGATGGGAGTTGTATTCGTGTTGGTGATCCTGCTGTCCTATGCGCCAATAGCATTTCTTGTATATTCGACCGTGAATTGTTCTGTAATTTATGTTTGTAGCATGGCCCAAGCAGAGGGTCACCCCTTTGAGTCTGGTCTGCTTGAGGTTTCTTCCTCAGAGGGAGTTTTTCCTTACCACTGTTGCTCTGGGGGTTGGTAAGGTTAGACCTTACCTGTGTGAAGCGCTTTCAGGCAACTCTGTTGTGATTTAGCGCTATATAAATGAAAATAAATTGAAATTAAATTGAATTGAAAATTGAAAAGTTAACAGACTTAAAGTTACCGGAAACTAACTTTGATCCATTAATGATTCTCAAAATTAGCTGAAAAGCTGATCTGCTAAAGAAAAGCTAACTTAGTTTATGACACATTAGCGAAGCTGTGGCCACCACTGCTAATTTTCCACAGATTTTTATTAGCTGTTGCTGTTTTCTCCCAGTGAAACTCCTTTATGACGTCTTTTTTACTTTCCTCCGAGTCACCGTTTATGTGGAGTAAAGCGGGGAGAAGAAAGAACAACATATCGGCTGGGTAAGCAAACTTTACATTCAACAAATGGGTTCTATGAAGATCACAACAGGAGAGGATCAATAGGACTGATGATCCAAAGTGTCAGTCCATACATGCAAACACTTTCTAATTGATTTTCTCCTATTGATCTGACTTGTGCTCACACTCGCCTCCAGTTCAAGCCGCAACGTCGTATTTCATGATAGATTTCAGACAGCGATTAGCCTCCAAGGACATCAAAATTAGCTTTGCTCACTTTGATTTACGGCTAGAACACAGATGACTGTGCCGGATTTGATTAACAACGAACAGTCACTTAATTTATTAGCTGTAATGTGATAATCATGAATTATGTAAACAATTATGTTCATGAATCACGTTTCTTAAAAAAGTGTACATTTTAACACTAAATAACGAGCTAAAAACACCTCTGTAGTGCTAGCTTATGTGTGTGCGTGCTGCTACATCTGGTGTCTATATTTGAGTTCCAACTATATCAATCGTGTTACTGCCATTAATGTCACTTTCAGCTCATCATTCTCAAATGATATTTAATAATAGAAAGCTTTTGGGCATAAATGTTAATGTGGAATTGCGTAGAACCTTATGTTCTGAAAATGACATGCTTTAGTTAGCCTCTCATTATTTAGAGAGCTACTCTGCTTCCATGCAGATGCTAAAAAAAAAGAAATTCAATTAAACCAATCCAACATTTGACTTTTTTCTCTGCAAACTTTCTTCTTAACCAACCCCGAGCATTCCCTACATTCCCCAATTAGCTTTGAGTGGATCTGTCTGTTTGATTATAGGTTTTATGTCGAAAAGCGATTTTTAGCTTCAACAGTTATGACAACCTTGATTGTTGCCATTTCTGCAAAAAAAATTTGCCGTGTTTATTTTACCCTGACAGAAGTTGTGTTTTCCTGTCAAAACATATTACACTGGGAGAACTAAGAGCTTCTAGTTTCAACTTGGGGTCTCCGAGATCTTACGGCTTCTTAACCAAGTGAAAGACACTCACAAGTTGATTTGAAGCTACATTTCACTTCAGCCACACACACAATGTTAAGGTTTAATTAGCACCTGCTCCTAATTTCCATCAACCATGTGATGATAAGATTATTCTCTACAACAAGAGGCATACCCAGGTGGAAAACAAGTTTATTGCATATTAAATACACAGAGCAAACCCTTTTTTTCTTTGTTTGTCATGCATCAAAGCTAACCATCTGTAAATAATATAATTTATTGATTTTGAGTTGTTAACAACCTAGAGGGTTTTGCCAAAACCCAGAAATTAGCATACGTATTGGGCACTACCTTCCACTTGACACAAAGGAGTGCACAGTGCAAGGCAAGTGTCATATGTGGCTTTCACACCCAACAACCATGTCTTCTAAATACAGAGTATTGGGGCCGTCTAAATATAAGGTGAAGTGCAGGTAGATTGTTATGTTGTGGAACAAGAGAGCACTTGCACAACAGACCAACAAAAATGTTGTCTAATGTCCGGGCAGCCCAATGTGTTTCCAGTATTTAGAAGGTGCCACACTCAGACACACCTTACATAAGTGGGTTCCCAGCACAAGTACACCCTGAATTGAAAATAACCATCAAATGAAATGTAAATAAACACTGATGTAAAAAAAAAAAAAAACAGAAATAATGAAGTGGATGAAGCCAACTTATTTGCTTACAGGATACACGCCCTCTAAATAGCACACATTTCAAAATTCAGACCATGCGCCTCACTGTCAAGATAGGGCACACAGCCTTTGTATTGATTACCACCTGGAATTTATCCCACATCTTTTCCAAACTGTGCATGATTAGGTGGATTAGGCCATGAGAGCTTCATTGGACCGTGTATTGATTAGCTATTAACCCACTAACACCAAATAATCCCTTTGAAATGTTCCCACATTTTGCAGAATGGCTCTGTGTGTGATTTGAGGTTGCCTCAGGACATAAATGTTGATTTCTCCCTTTTTTTTTTGCTTCAGAAGCTCTGCAGCCCCATTATATATTAACATCATCTCCAGTTATGTTCTTAAAAACATGATGAGTACACTGAAGCTGAGCTGCTAGCAAGATTAATTATTGACACTGTCCTTTGCACAACCCAATCTTAAAAGTCCTCCATTAAAAAAAAAAAAAAAATCTTTTCAAAAATTTCCTGGACTGACTTTGGACAGCAGTTCCTTCTTGTCAACATATTGAAACGCTTTGGCGGATCGGGAATGGAAACCGCAGAAAGCTATGAATGGAAGTCATCATCCCCGAGATCCTCTTAGGGGCTTTAACATCCGCTTTAACATTCGTCTCGCCTCTGATCAGCACCTTTAAGCCATTTTGTAATAATATGGCAAAGTGATCAGGCCCTAGTTTGTAACAATTGGTCTGTTTTATTTTCTTGGTTGATGGTCAGGTTTTTTTTTTAGTCAGTAGTGGAGACCATTCTCAGCCTGTCCTTTAATCCTGTCCTATACACGACATAAACCATCTGTGACATCACCCATAAGTCTTCTGAAGAGCGGAGTAGGATGCTCAAATGGTCGCCATCTTGGCAGTGCCTGACTCCGCCCTAACTCCCAGCCAACCCGTAAATGGGAAAACTGGTGGCATGAGGGCAAGATAGGAATGTTGAATGAAACCCAAATACAGTGTTGTCAATATAGTTAGTGACTTTGTCACTACTTTTGCCGACATTTTGACTTTACCTAGCGATGAAAAATCCTATCTTGTGACTAGCGACAAATCTGGCAACTTTTATTTCACACAAACCAGTCCATTTGTAAGTAGTGAGTTGAATATAATAAAACTACAAATCCATCCATCTACTTTCAATTCCTTTCCTGCTTACTCCAATTAAGGGTCACGGGGGTGGGGGGAGGGGGGTGCTGGAGCCTATCCCGGCGGTCATAGGGTGTGAGGCGGGTGTCTGTCACACGCACACTTGCGGACAATTTAAAGTGTCCAGTTCACCTAACCTGTGTGTCTTTGGATGTGGGAGAACACCGGAGCACCCGGCGTGAGGCAACAACGCTAACCAGTAAGCCGCCGTGCTGCCCTGAAACAGAATTCCGGTCAGGTTCCCGCCATATGCAGATTAGAAGTGATGACATCAGCGCATGATCTTGTGACATTTTACAGAGCTGAACTTCCTCTGAGGGTTTTACTTCATTCTTTCTTTCTGTCTTTCTTTCTTTGGTGACACTCCTCCATGTCATGCTTACCAAACAAGCTAAAGCTAACAAGCTAACTTGGGTTTGGGTGTTTGATTATCACATCTGTTTTGTGGACTGGATGGTGGTTTGAATATTGAAAAATTTGACCAGCATATTCCCTCAGGAACCATGGAGTAACAGTGTAGCTAGTGTCACCAAACTCTGCATACCTTCTAATCATTGCTAACGGTGCTAACATATGAATGAATTAACACTGAAGTTTCACTCAACGGCACACAGACTTCTTAGATGGTCCAGTTAACCTCACAGCAAGCATATTTTCTCAGATATTTGTAATAAAATGCTCAGAAAGGACAAATATGGTCAATTTTACATCAGCTAGCAACAGCACCCACTGTTAGCAGTGGCCTCCACTCAGTGGCATATACTAGCTGTCACTCAACCACACCCCTAATTATTAATCTATAATCATGTTTATTTCTGCTGTGAAGTTGGATCAATTAACACCAAAGTGTATGTGGATTGATTCATTTTTGGAGCCAGCCTGAAGTGGCCATTCAAAGAACTGCAATATTTGGCACTTCCACGTTGGCTTCATTTTGCAGCACGGTTGGTTGAGGTTTCATCCTTCTGAGCTGTTTATTAGCGGGAGTTTGACTGCTGTTGTTTATTCATAAGCCATTGTTTTCAGCCTATTTTGAGGTCTTTCGTATGTGTCGGCTGAGTACCAGATGATGACCTCCAGGGACCCCCTTTCTGACAAGAACATTTTCTTCCCTCCCCCTCGTCCTCTTCAAGCATCGTGGCATAATGAAAACTAAATATCTTCCCTTTTGCTGTCTCTTATCCAACTCTCCATTCCTCTTTTCTCTTGCGCTCCTTTTTCATCCTTCCCTTCTCAGCTTCCCTGACACCTTGGCCAGTGGGAGTTGTTTCGGTGCCCGGCGGTTGTCAGGAGAAACAGCCAATAAGCAATCAAAGTGGCGGCTGGTGGCTGAGACAAAGGAGCACTCTGCCTTTTTCTGCGGTGCGGCAGCGGGCCGTACAGAGGGGGCTTGCATGTATAATTAAGTGAGGGAGGAAGCCGGGGCCACTTAATCTTCCCCCTAATGGTGATCCGAGCTCCATCACCGGGGCTCCTCTGGGGGGGGCCACACCCCAAAGACCCACTCGCCGGGTCACCACTGTCCCCCAGTTGTCATTGGCAAATCTTTTTTATCGGCCGGAAGAGCTGTTTTCCTGAGCCGCTGGCATTGATCCATTCATCACGGCTTTGTTCCTTTAAGAACTCCGAGGCCACGCTGAGGGCCCGCAGAAGGAGCTATTTATCATCTGCACCAGAAAAACAGAGAAAGAAGTCAAGAGATGCATATTTCACACCAAGTTTTTCCTCAAACCGTACAATAGTCTGGCATGTTTTCAGCTTTGTATTGTTGCAGGACTTTGTATCACGTGCGTGATTTATAGCAACTGTAATTACTGCAGGTTGAGTTGCAATACAATGTTACCTGTTGCTTCTGCTGGTGGAAAAAGCCTGCTGTGTTGTAAATGTGACTTGGCACCAATCCTATAAAAAAGAAATTTCAGGGCTTGGACTACTATTAATATAATTATGGTCATTGTATTACAGTGGATAGAAAAATAGCGATCACCCCCCCATACTATTTCTAACCTCTTATTTTAAAGGAATAGTGCCACTGGGTTTTCAAAGATTTAAGTCATAAAAAGAACTTTCTTTGGCACCACTGTCTTT